>NC_051077.1:39825864-40125864 GCF_004664715.2 Peromyscus leucopus | reverse complement strand
TAATCTTTTATGTTAGTATATAGAAGTATATAACCCTGAGTTTAGTAGTATTTCAGAAGAATTTCTAGAATTAATGAATCCTGTTAACTTTATTTCTTTTGATTGCAAGTACACTTAGAAAAATCAAGAGAATACAGTTTGTAAATGCTGTTACACCCCCCAAGAGAGCACCAGCATGGACTCACAGCACCACCTTCTGGTTGTCACACCACTCTGCCTTTGTAAAATTTAATCCTAATTTTTCCTTTTCTTTGATTTTTTTTTTTTTTTTTTTTAGATAGAGTTCTGGAACTCACTCTGTAGAACAGATTGGCCTTGAACTCACAGAGATATGCCTGCCTCTGCCTCTTGACTGCTGGGATTAAAGGCATGTGCCACCAAGCCTGGCTATGGGCTATATTTCTAATCTAATTTATGTATAATGTATCAAATAACAGATATTTAAAATTTTATATTAGAAACTAGAAATCTAGGTTCATAAATTTTTTAGACTTTTTTTTCTAACAACTTTAATAAAAATGAACTTACAGTAGCGATGTATTTTTGTATTTACCAAGAGACTTATTTTGAAAACAACTTCTAGAAAACTAAAGTATGGCTCATTGAAATTATTGAAGATATTGTCAAATTATTCTCATTTAGAAAATGCTTTCTCAGTCTAGAGAGATGGCTCAGAAGTTAAGAGCACTGGCTTCTCTTCCAGAGGACCTGAGTTCAGTTCCCAGCACCCACATGGCAGCTCACAGCTGTCTGTAATTCCAGTTCCAGGGGATCCGACATTCTCTTACAGACATACATGCAAGCAAAACACTAATGCACATAAATTAAAAAAAATAAATGAATCATTAGGAAAATGCTTTCTCTCAGGGCATTTGATCGTGGTTCTCAATAACTAAACATCCCCTTTGGTTACACTGAAGGTCTTGAGGAAAGTGTATCTTCGTCATGTGCCCTCAGCTAACTGATTCTCATAGAATTTATCCCTTCAAATTATTGTGTTGCCAGTGAAACTTTCGGTAGCTTGTTCTGCCCTGTGAGCAGCTGTGCATTTACCCTTAAACTGAGAAGCCAGGAAACAGCAGTGTATGGGTCTATATGAGAGCGGTAGGAATACTGTAAAGAATGTGGAAGGTTAGTACTAGTCAGGGTTGAAGAGTAACTGCGATTACAGAACATTCTAGGCGAAGGCAAGGACTGCTGCCCTGGAGAAGGCAGCTCTGTCCTGGTGTTTTAATGGGAACTTACAACAGGGAATACATTCTGTATAAAACTTAGACTCTTTTATGCCGTTCTATCCATAGCTTTCTGTAATTGATCAGCACCTGGGGAGGCATTAAAGACTAAAAGGACATAGTCAGTTTTACACACGGCAATACTTCTTTTAGCTCAACCAGTATGTACAGCTTTGATTTCTGCCTTTTAATAATCCCCAGTCGTCTTTCGTTTTCTCTGAGACTTAATAATGCAGACTGAGGACGATGGAGGAGGTAGTGTGAAACTTTAAACTGCAAAACTAGAGCTTAATCGTCATGTCACGTGAGCGTTTCTGCTGAAAATGACAGGTTCCCATTAGCAACAAATGGCTAGAAACAGCACAGGGTGACAGCAGCAGCCATGTTGAGAGCATTCGAACTGATTTTTCTAGGGAACATGGAAAATCGATACCTCTTGTCATGATTTTCAGGAATGCTTGTAGGAATAAGGGCTACGCATGTCATTTTTTCTTCCCTAAACCACTAAAGTGAAATTTCTCTTTCCTCTTGTTGGCAGGACTTGGGTTTGAAGCCAGCTCCTCACACCTTAGATAAGTGTCTATCAATAAGCTAATATCCAAGTTCTCTTATTTACATGTTGAAATAAAGTCCTGGTAAGATAGTGAGGCTGGCCTTGAACTTGTTATTTTCCGGCTTTAAGATCCCTAGTAGCTAGGATTGTAGAAGAGGACCCCCCAAGCTCCACACAACATGTGTTTGCTTATTTATATCTGATGAGATTTCTCAGTATGCAGATTTTACTCTGCAACTGTGCAGCACTGATCTGTCTGCTTCAGACTCCCAATTTTATGAGTCTACAAGCATGTGCTACCAAACTCAGCTCAATAATAAAATTAATTTGATTTTGACTTTTAGGATGAAGATTTATGCAACAAACAACCCAAACGCACAAACTACTTGAATTTTATGTTATAAAGAGTACTAAAAAAAGATAGGCTGGAGAGATGGTTCAGCAGTTAAGAATGCTTTCTACTCTTGAAGAGAACTGGGGTTCAATTCCCAGCCCCCACATGGTTGCTCACAAATGTCCATAACTCCAGTTCCATGAGATTTGACTTTCAAGGATACCAGCCAGACGTGGTACACACACATACATTTGGGGACACACACACACCATAAAAAAAAAAAAGAAAGAAAGTAAGAAAAGAAAAGGCAAAGAAGGAAATGTTTCGGAAGGAACCAGTGATGAGTAGGCTAAACATTTTGTAGTCTCAGTAGTTGGGTTCAGTTTGTATGCAGCTACTGTCCAGCCAACTTACTAAATCATTAGATTGTAGTTCTTTGGTTAATTTAGTGTTGAAACCTGGAGAGACCCTCGGAGGCCCCTGAATTATCCCACTCTTTCTCAGAAGCTCCTTACCTCCCAACTCTGAACTCTACCAGGACAATTTATCAGAGCCGAGTGCTGCTTTCTACATCCCCAGTCAACGTTTTCTGCTATTGCCTTACTGGCTTTGAAACTTTTTCTCTGCTGTAAATAGAGCCTATGGCCTGACATACTGAGAGTTCACTGTGCCACTGACCTCCTATCAATCTGTCAAAGTTTTGAGTTACCACTGCTAGCATATTTATGAAAAAAACTCTTTTAAAGTAAACTGGAATAATTATTGATAGTTATTAAAACTATCAGTTTGAACTACTATGGAGTCAGTAAAGCTGGTATCTAGTCAGCTCTGCTAGCTTCTAGAAATGTCATTCAAAGGTAAGCTCCTCATCCATATATTATTATATATTATTAATTATTATATACATTGTTAATTATTAATAATTATAATGGATAATATAATCATTATTATATATTAATGAATTCACAATGAAAGTTGTCTGAATGTTCAAAAGATGCTAGATATAGGTTGTCTCCTCACTTGAATGGTATTGTCCTTTACCCTACGGAAACATTTTAGTTTCATGAGGGCTCATTGACCAGTTTTTGTTCTCAATGTGCATGCTATTGATGTCCTGTGAGGAAATGCCTTTCTTGTGGCTGTAAGTTGAAGCGTATTCCCAACTTTCTCCACATTTACATTCAGGGTATCAGGTCTTGTGCTGAAGTCCTTGATCTATTTGGAGTTAAATTTTGTGCAGGATGACAGATGAGGATCAAGTTTCATTCTTTCCACCTGTAGCTCTCTGGGTTGGCCAGCACTATTGGTTGAAGATGTTATCTTTTCTTTTTCCAATGTTTGTTTCTTGTTTCTTTAACAAAATCAAGTGGCAGTAGGAAGGTGGGCTTCGATCAGGGCCTTCGATTCTATTAGATTCTAATCAGTGGTCTTTTTGATGCCAGTACGTGCTGTTTTGATTATTATAGCTTGAAATTACTGTATGGTATAACTTTAAATTAGGAAGGGTAATGTCTCCAACAGTGTGTTTATTACTCAGGGCTATTCTGGCTATCCTTGATCTTCTGTGTTTCCATGTGAATGAGATTTCAAAAAAACTTTTGTGAAGAGGCATGTTGAAATTTCTGAAAAAAGTTTTAAGATTTATACATTCCGTTTTATATGTCTGTTTTGCTTGTATGTATATATTATGCACATGCATATGTACATGTGTGCCTGGTGCCTGTGGGGGCAGAAGAAGGCACTGGATCTCCTAGAACTGGAGTTGCAGATCACCATGTAGTTGCTTGAGATCAAATTTGGGTCCTCTGCAAGAGCGTCAACTGCCCTTAACTTCTGAGCTATCTCTGGCCCTGTGCATTGAAGTTTGATGGGTATTGTAGGGAATTTATTAATTGCTTTAGGTAGGATGGTCATCTTCACAATATTTAATCTGACCAGTGTATGAGCATGGGATGTATTTCCACATTCTACTATCTTCTTCAACTTCTTTCTTCAGTGCTGTAAAGTTTTAAGTCTTTTGCTTCTTTAGTTAGATCTATTTCAAGATACTTTTTAAAGGGCTATTATGAGTGGGATTATTTTCCTGATTTTTTTTTCTCAATATGATAGCTAGTTTTTATATCAACTTGACACAGGCTAGAGTAATTTTGGGAAAGGAAGCTTCAACTGAGAAAATGCTTCCACCAGATCAGCATATGGGGAAGTCTATAGTACATTTTCCTAATGAGTGATTCATATGGGAGGGCTTGCACATTTTGGGCAATGTCACTCCTGGACTGATAGCCCTAGGTACTATCAGAATACAGGCTGAGGAAGCCAAGGAAGCAAGCCAATAAGAAGTACACCTCCATGACCTCTGAATAAGTCCCTGCCTCTAGGTCCTGCCTTGAGTTCCTGCCCTGACTTCTCTGGAAGATGGACTACAAGTTATAAAAATAAATAAACCCTTTTCTCCCAAAGTTGTTTTTGGTCATGGTGTTTTATCAAAACAATACAAACCCTAACTAAGATACTCGATATGTTTGTTATTGCTATATAGGAAGGCTACTGATTTTTGTATGTTCATTTTGTGTCCTACTATTTTTATGAATCTTTACCAGGTGTAGGAGTTTTCTGGTGAAGTCCTTGTACTCCTTTATGTATAGAATCATACTGTCTACAAGTAGGGATACTTGGGCTTCTTTCTCTCTGATTTGTAGTCCATTTATCTTCTCTTATCATATAGCTCTTGCTATCACCTTGAGCACTAGATCAACCAGGAGTGGAGAGAGGATAACCTTGCCCTGTTCATGATAGTAAGGAACCATTTTAAAACAAAATGCAAAAGAAAAATGAATTTGATATTTTAAAAAGCTACTCTAATTCCTGACTCATGATTTCTAGGAGAATTGGTTGTTCACACAGAGGGTGGCCCTGCAAATGTAAGCTGATGGTTATCTAGCGATCATCCCCCAACATCTTGCCTCTGTTTCATAAGTTTCAAAAAGCTTAGCTAAGTTTCAAAAACTTAGCTTAAACTGGCTTAAATGTGAAAAGGATTATTATTATTTTTATGGTGATATTTTATTTGTGCTGAAATGTGATTTTATTTGTATGTTAATAAATAAAGTTGCCTGGAGACCAGAGGTAAAAGTGAGCCATTAAGTAGAAGTCTGGTAGTGGTAGCACACACCCTTAATCCGATCACTCGGCAGGCAGAGTCTCTGTGTGGTCAAGGACACAGCCAAGCATGGTGGTGACCCGAACCTTTAATCTTAGTACCAACCATAGAGACCTGGAGGTCTGTATAGACAGGCAGTGACAAAGTCATTGGATTTACAGCCAATGAGAAGACAGAACAGAAAGGCAATTAAAAAGACAAATCACACAGGAAGAAGGTCTCTCAGGGGAAGGATGGCAGAGAGTGGTAGGATAAGGTGGTCTTGGCTCTTTGCTAGTGCTCTGATCTCTTGGGCTTTTAACTCTGTATTTGGCTCTGTGTTTCTTATTTAATAAGACTGCTTAGAATTTCGTATACTTTTTTTTTTTTTTGTAGCTTATTGAGCAAATGTGCTAGGGAGAAAATAACATGTCAATGTCAAGTATTTCTATAGGGCGACAAGACAATTAAGTTGTGTCCATTTTGGGTTTCAACCTAAGCAGGTGTGAGAGTTGGGTATAGGTTGCAGGCCTGTATGGGCAGCCACAATATTAGTGAAGGAGATGTGGCCCTGGTGACATCCTGTCATACTGTTTAACAAATGTCCACAAAGTCTGAGTGTGTTTGCTCAGGGACAATTGCCTGGACCTGTCTGAAAACATGTTGTCAAAGTTGGACTTAACAGCTCCCAAATCTAACCCCCGTGTGTTTCAGGTAATTTATATGTGCATATGCACAAAGCACAGCTCCCTCAGGAGCCATGAGTCATTGCTGGCAGTTATGGCCCTGCCTCTGCTTCCAGGAAGCTGTTCAGGCATCCTTAAAAAAGACCATCAAAAGAGATGGTCTTTTCCACCTTAAGAAGCCTTTTCAGCTACAATTGAGAAAAGATCAAACTGCCCGTCATGGTGGATGGCCCAATCATCCTGATCCCTGCTTTCCAAAGTGTCATGTCTACACCTGCCTGCTCTGCCACTCCACCACTCCTATAAAACACATGGATAAATCATCCCAGTGCTTCATGTCACATGTCTGTAGTAGTCAATGACACAGGGATTGCCTGGCATCTAGGCACCAAGACACAAAATGACACTGGGAGGAGATATTTGTGAAGTAAGACGTCTGCAGTGGCCTTGTCAGAGGGGAGGATTAGGCTGAAGTCGCCTTCATCCTCTCCTACCGCTCCAGAATATTCCCCAGGTTTGCCTTATGAAGGTGGAGGCAGGACCTGCAGTGAGTCACTCGGCCTCAGTAATCCCCACTGATAACTCATTTTATATATGTAAATCTTACTTTTCCCATGACATTCCAACCACTGAAGCACAGTTTGAGAAAACCTTAGGGAATATGGAGATAATTATGCAAAGATGAAGACCTTGGAAAGTGTAACTCGCCAACAAAAGGTCATCATAATATACAAAGACTGTCTATAAATAGGAAAGTGGAGTTTAGTAGTGCCAAGAGAACTGCAGAAAAAGAATGCTGAATGACAAGTACAAATGAAAACGCACTCTGATGACATGCTCTTTAGATTTATAAAATCCAAAGCATTATTGTTAGGGTTATTGTTGATAATATACTTTCTCTTCTGGCTCAAGTTTAGCCAGTGCGAACTCTGCAAACTATTGCAAAGTCTAGCAAAGATGAAGCTAAATATACTGATAACCAACAGTGCCACACTGTGGCTTATCCTGTGAATTCTCCCACTGACCCTTAAAAATGAAGTACTATTTATTGTATCCATGCAACATTACATGAAACTGCCAAAAATACACACTGACTGTTGTGGAGAAATGAGACTGGACAGGTTGACTCTGGCAAGTTCATTTAAGGAGTTTACCCTGTGAGACAAGGAAAGACTTCAAGTCCAGAGAGTCGCTGAGTAAGAATTCATCATTTTAGAAGAGAAAGGAGAACAGGATAGAAGCTGAGCTTGGCTCCACAGGAGACTTAAGTTAAATAAATTACAGTGTAATGGACATGGTCATGCACACCTGAAATCACAGCACTTGGAAGGTGATAGAACATGAGTATGAGGAATTCAAGAGTATCTTCCACCAAATACTGAGTTCAAGGCCAGCCTGTACTTCAAAGATCCTGTCTGAAAACAAGGGGGAAAAAAGGAAAAACAATTGTAGTGGAGATGGGAGTAAGAAGAGAAATCCTAAGGAGCTGGAATCACAGGACTATTGGCTGGCTTAATCAGGAAAAGAAGAGAAGGCTTTGGCCATCCTGCCTAAATGACAGACACCAGCAATGTTGATAGTGTCTGGTGGAAAGCCATCTTTGAAGAGACCAGTCTTCTAGTGGATCCACCAAGACAAGGCATTTCCAATGTATAACTCTAGGAAATTAAATAAGTTTATTTGGCTAGGCTTCTTTTTATGTGATCGATAGGAATTTAATACATTTTCATCCTCATTTCTGCATAGATTAAGTCATAGTTTTCTGGTAGTGTTTCGGAGTTTCCCCAAAGGAATCAAATATAGTTATCTTCTTAACACTAGGAGCTATCCATCTGGGGTCTCTCATAGACTCAGTCCCATTTTCTCCTTTGTCTAATCTGGGGCTGGTTTCCACATCCAAACATTCCCCCCACACTGCTCATCCAGGCCATGGAACTAAAGATGTAAAAAATAGATTTTAAATTTTTGGTTGTTTTCTCGGACAAGTGAAGAAGTAAAATTAATATTAATATAGACTAACTTATATAACTGTGATGGGAAAAGTAGAAAATCGTTTGCTAACCAGCTCATACCTCCTTTCTCTGGGACATTTTGCTCAGTTTCCTTTTGGGCAATGAACTAACTCAGGTATATACTTATTCTCATTACAGCTCTTTCTTCTTATTCAGAAGTACTGATTGACAGATGAAAAAAATAGCTGTAGGGAAGAAATGATTGCTGGCCTTCTAGGAGAGAGGGAGGTATTTTTTTTTTCCTTTCCATAGCAGCTGCCAGAAGAGACTCTTTCTCTGTACAGTGTAATGTAAGGATGTAAGGATGCAAGTCTGGATTTGATAATAATTTGTACCTGAGGGAAAATCTACCACATGGAAGTAATGATAAAACATGTGTTTGAAGTGCTGGATGAAGCCTGACCAAATCTAGGCATTACTGTGAACTTTTAAAGTGTGTAACTAAATATACTGCCGCTGTTGTGAGGACTGTCAATAGGTGTGATGTACATAGAAAATTCTGTGTGATTTTTTGTGAAACATTCAAACACATTTCTCTTTTTCCAATAGCAAGGAAATACTATTGGGTAAGTATGACTTTCTAAACATAATACTTGACACATACAAGAGATATTATACAAGTCAAACTAATTGCATTTACATAAAAATTATCGACTGCTAGCAGGCCATGGAGATTCACACCTGTAATTCCAGTGCCCTAGAAGCTAAGATGAGAAGATGTTGACTTAGGGGCTTATATAGGTTATATAATGAAAACCTATCTAAAAAAAAATAGAAAGATATCAATTGTTCTTAATATTTAAGGTCCTGACACTCTTTAACAATATGAATTTAAATAGCTTAGTATACAATTAAATAGAAAGCTTCATGGCAATGCATTAGTATTTATATTTAGGAAATACACAGTTGTGGCAGTAATAAGTTTCCATTTTATTATGATGGTGAATGAGGGTAAGTACAGAAAAATCCCAGGTAAGAGTTTGCTCAAGCACAAGAGCATTGCACATGTAACAAGAGTTCCTCCTAAGAATTGCCAGGAAAGTGTTAGTCCCTCTGCTTCTGCTGTGGCTTTGCAGACTGTAGGTTGTAAAAAGCTATAGGAGACACATGCTTTTCAACTGGGCTGGCACGTCTTCACAGCAACAATCCTAGGTCTGTGTTGAAGTGCCTTTGGTGGTTCAGCCATGACATTTGCTTCCAGCGTAATGTCTTCTTCACACTTTATACATTGTACTTGACTCATGGGAACTGCAAGTGATGTGTTTTTCACAAGCCAAAGGAGAAAGTTCAAGAGGCCATCTATGTCTCCCCGACTCCTTTCTTCTTTAGAAAAAGGATAAAAACTCTTTAGTGAAAAAATGCTAATGAACATATGTCAACCTTTAGGCTACCACCAGTGTTGTTAAAAATAGATTTATGGTAAAAATAGACTCCTGAACTGCCCTGTTAAATTTTCAACACTGAGTTTGGATGAATCACTAAATCCTCTACAAATCTGAATATTTTAGATAAGAATACTTCTTACTATACAGTTGGCACATTTTATCCAGAAATGAGCTTGCTAATATTTTAGTGTGTCTATCTGTATTTGTATGGATTGTGTGGTTATTAAAACTGACTCTGCTCTTCCTCTTCCCAGAATTCTCCTAGTCTGCTTCTCCCACCTATACTTCCTGCCTGGCTACTGGCCAATCAGCATTTTATTTATTAACCAATCAGAGAAACACACATTCACAGCATAGAGAAAGACATCCCACAGCAATTAGGAAGTGTGTCCTTGTTGGAATCTGCATGGCTTGTGTTGGAGGAAGTGTGTCAGTGTAGGGGCAGGCTTTGAGGTCTCCTATGCTCATGCTATTCCCAGTGTAGCACACAGTCTCCTATTGCCTCCAGATTAAGATGTAGAACTCTCAGCTCCTTCTCCAGCACCATGTCTGCCTGCACACTGCCAAGTCCCTCCATGATAATAACGGACTAAACTTATGAAACTGTAAGCCAGGTCCAGTTAAATGTTTGCCTTTATAAGAGATCCCATTGTCATGGTGTCTCTTCACAGCAATGGAAACCCTAAGACAGAAACAATCCACCAGGGTGTTGAGCCAACAGTTTTTGCACAGGACAGAGCTCTTCTTTAGAATTAACTAAAAATAGAAAACTGACTACACGGGACAGAAGGGACATTTATATTTACAGAACCATTTTAGATAAGAGAACACTTATAGAAGCCAGAAATCACTTTTAGGGAATATTTTCCGAAAAATGTTATAATCTTTTACTCTCTCAGGCATAAAAAGAATTGTTGTATTTATTGATGGTGACAAATGGTGTGTATGGTTAATTGGAAATTTTAACTTAAAAGGATGAATTGCTCAAACACCATTTTAGATTTTTTTTTTCATTACTGTATACAGTCTGATTTGTGGTCTGGCAGATGCCCAGGAGTTATTTATCTAGTGTGCATACCTTTCCACAGATGGATTTTCAAATATGATTATAAAGTTCACATGACAGAACTATCCTGGAAATAAATATGTCAGCAAGCTTGGTTTTATTTTATGTATTTATTCTAGATGTAACTTAACTTGCTACAAGCATATACTACAGTTTATGACATTTGGCCAGAACTGTTCAATACAGACAGCATCATTGGGGATTGTGGAGGTAATTTAAAAACACCTGGGCTTAATATTTATATCTATGCCTTAAATCCAACAGCCTTGCTTTTTATAGTCCTTTTGGGGAAAGATGGAAACTACATTAACACTTGTCAAAATAACAGATAACTGCAGTACTGAGACAGACTTGTAAAAATTTTGAAAATTACACAAAAGAAATGAAAAGAGCATTAAAAGGGTCAGCATCTCATCAGGATTTATAGGTTTAGAAGTATATCGTTTAGAGTTTATTTTTGGAAATATACTTTATATTTTAAAGTTTGGGAACATAAAGCAAAAAGTTCACTGGAATCCATTTTAAATCTTACATGTAAATAAGCGTCACTGTTTTGAGCCAGGTTCTCATGTAGCACAGGATGGCTTTGAACCCCTCACATGGTGGGGAATGACTTTGAAGTCCACATCCTCCTGCTGCCGCTTCCCAAGTGTTGGGATTACAGGCTTGCACGTGCTTTTGCAGTAGTGTGTGGTAGAAAATATAGCTGAAGGTTCTAGTTAGTGCCCAAACTAACAAAAGCTATAGAAATAAACAACTACTATCTGATTGAAATTAAGGCCTACTCTATGGGATGGAACCCATGTCCAACACTGTGCTGGTGGCCAAGAACCAGAGAATAAATAGGCCATCGACCTGGGGAAAACCCAAGTATTAATGTTCTGTTAAAGGAATACAGTGATACAATGACTCCTAACAGCATTCTGCTATACTCATAGATCAGTATCTTACTCAATCACCAACAGAGAACCTTCCTTCTGCAGTAGATGGGAACAAATACAGAGACCCACAACTGGACAATGTATAGAAAGTAAGAGACCTTGGAACACTCAGTCCTAAATGGGATGTCTCCTTCATAACCCTCCCCTCAGAGCTCAGGGAAGAGAATGCAAAAAGATTCTAAAAGCCAATGGGAATAAAAGACAGCAAAGACACCAATATGTACCTTCTAGACATGACATGACTGACGCACATATGAATTCACAAACACTGTAAAAGAAAGTACAGAGCCTGCACACGTCTAAGCCATTTGGGGTCCTGGTTCTGATAGGAAAGGTAGACACATGCTCCATCCCTAACCCAGAAGCTGGCTCCAATTGATAACTGTCTTCCAGGGAAAAAATCATTTTCTCCAGCAGAGTCTGACTTAGATATACAAACCACACTGAAGGGCAGGCCCAGCATTAGATGGCCAACACAAAACAATCTCAGTGGTGCTTTGGAGGGTTTGTTATTGTTTTCTGTTGTCTCATACTGCTTTGTCTGGGCATTTGTTTTCCTGACAGAATTTTCGCTCATGTATTGCGGTTTTTAATTTGTTTTTATGAGGTTTTCTATGTGTGCAAATGTGTTTCAGTGTCTGTATGTGTTTATGTGTTCCTGTGCTTTTTCTTAGACTGTTTTTTCTGTTCGTTTTGTCCTATTCTGGTTTGTTTTTATTTTATCTTATTATTATTATTACATTTTAAAATGTTTGCTTATATTTTAATGAGAGAAAGAAAAAAGGAAGGGTGTGGATTTGTGTGGGAAGAGAAGTGGGGAAGAACTGGGGGTAGATGGGGAAGGGAAAACCATAATCAGAACATAATATATGAAAAAAATCTATTTTCAATTAAAAAAAATGAAAAAAATTGAAAGACAAAAGAAACTTACCAATGAGAGTTTTTCACACTTGCTTTATGTGTTCCTCTTGGTATATCTGTCTTCTTAATGCTTTCATTTACATGATCTCTTCCCTTCCCCTCTTAGAGCTGTTTGATACAAATTGTTGGCATACGGGATAAAGTTCTCAATCTGATAGAACACTGTAAATTGGTGGTTTTGTAGGGAAGCCATGGACTGCTCCTCTGTCCACTAGCAATCTATTGGCAATCTTCTGGTGGATTGCAGACTGTGAGGTGGGAGGCAGCAGAGTAATTACAACACAGACAATTTCTCAGAACGGGAATTTGATAAATCTTCCAAATGCGCCATTGGCTATGTGACATTGCACACTTCTGAAAAGCCCTTGTGTAAGATAATTTTTATGCATGATGATAATAGTCACCATTACCATATGTGGCAATTACTCTGGCCAGGATCAAGATATACAGGCATTATCTGCTTGTAAATCCTATAATCCTGTCAGTCAGATACTTTTGTTCCCTCATTTCCTGAGGAGGTATGAGGTAATTGAAAGGTATCAATTATCCTTTCAATTAATATACTAATTCCAAAACTAGTTGCTTAAAGTATCAATCTATCTAATTCATAAATGTGAATTTGGAAGGGACTTAGTTGCCTTAGTTCTTGATCTAGCAGGTTTCAGAGAGCTTCCTGTATGTACTTGGGATCATCTGGTTATTCAGTGAGGTGACTGGTCTATAAAGACCTCACACCAGTATTCTTGTCTTCATAGAACTTTTCATTCTTCAGTCTAGCAAGCCAGGTGTGGTGGTTTGAATATGAGTGACCCCCCCCCAAGGTCATATACTTGAAAGCTTGGTCATCGGGGAGTAGAACTCTGATAGAATTAGGAGGTGTAGTCTTGTACAAGGAAGTGGTACTTGGGTGTGGGCTTTGAGGTTTCAAAAGCCTGTGACAGACACAGTCTCTCTCTCTCTCTCTCTCTCTCTCTCTCTCTCTCTCTCTCTCTCTCTCTCTGTCTCTCTCTGCCTGCTGTATTCAACTACTTCTTTAGCTCTGGTGCCTACCATGTCCCCACTGTGCTCCCCACCATGATGATAATGAACTAAACCTTTGAACAAGCCCCCGATTAAGTGCTTTAGTTCATAAGAGTCGCCTCGGTCCCAGTGTCTCTTCACAGGAATAGAATGGTAAGTGTGAGTTCTCTCCAGGGCAGCAGCCTGTCTCTGCCGCCAAAGCAGTTAAGTCAGCACCATGCACACCCCTTCGAAGAGGCCACCAACCACAGTTCTGTTTCTTGCCTTTCTTGTCTCTTGTCTTTTGCCTCTCTTCTTGCCAGTTCTGGCTCTGTGTCTGTCTGTCTGTCTGTCTGCTTCTCATGTCCCCCACTCTGAGATGGCCTTTAGCTCATTCACCCTCCCTCTCTCCTCACTTTTTTTTTTTTTTTAATACTTTCAGTAAGTAAATGAGCTACCAGGCTCAACCATGTGGTAGTCTCTGAGTTCCAAATTCTCTGGAATAAAAACTTCAGGACTGTTTGGGGAAAAGATTTGAAACTAGCCTAGGTTAATCTTTAGAGCTTTCTGATGGAAAACCAAGAAGGCATTTCAGGTCCAGAGGATAAGGGAATATACTCAGCTTCTTGGGAAGTACTTCACTGTGAATACATCTGCATTGTTCTAAGCCTAAAAGAGATGTCAGGATTTGCTAACTATCACACGGTTAAGCGGTAAAGGAATTCCATTTAAATCTAGACATTCAAAGCCATTACACTGTAAAGTGTACAGTGTGCATACAGTCTGTGCGGCATAGTATTCTCAATGTCAAGGTTAACTCGGAGACTCATACTGGCTTTAATGCAAAGGGCCCCTAGCAATTTCTTTTGAAAAAATGATACAGTAGCTTTCAATGTGCAAACTGGAAGCTGTTAAACAATCCCTGCAAAATTGACTGGATGTGGAAACAGAATGCAGCACACACTCCATGAGTCTTACAAGAACCCCAAAGGAAGGGCGTCACATCTGAGGCGGGAGCTCATGGTTCTGTAACTGACAGAAGATTTTTTACCTTTTCAGGAATGTCTCTGAGTAGGACACCAAAGGTGTGATGGGTGAGAAAAGCTTTGGATATGTGAGACTATACTCCTGGACAACTTACTGTAAAGCAAATAAGCAGGACCAGATACAAAATAAAATGTCCTACCTTCAATTCCACATCTACCATTTTGAGCAAGCTTGAGTCAATTTGATACAAGAGCAGTTTGATTCACTAGTACCTATGGCTCTTCAATCATCAAAAATTCCTTTGTGATCACCGATTTAATTTTGAATTCCAGATGACTGTTTTCCCTGGGTCATTTACTGACAGATTCAGTTCAGGCCTAACTCAAAACTTTACCTTTCTCTTCTCTTTTGATTATAAGTGAAGTCTTTTAATTACTGTCTCTCTTTTTATAGTTTTGCAGCAAATAATGGGAGAAGTTATTCCACAGGTTCCACACTGCCTTAAGATTCCTCCAGCAAACAACTGAGTGCACCGCTCTTAAACTCTGCCATCAACATTGGCTCAAAGATTCAAGTCTGCCAAGTACTTTTTCTGTTCACATTATTTACTTAGTTAGTTAGTGGGGTAGGTGTGGGGCAAATGGTTGCCATGGCACTGAGTGGCAATGAGAGAACCACCTTCAGGAGTCACTTCTCAACTTTGAGGTCCAAGGACTGCACTTGGCTGCTCCAGTCCAGCAGGTATTTTACCTTTACTAAGCCAGCTTGTCTCCACTCTGCCAAGTTCTTTGCTGCTTTGTAGTAAGGATGGCTTTCTTTCCTGTTTCCAGTACCTGTTTCGGTTCATTTCTGTAATGGCTCATTACAGCTGCTAAATGTTGGATGCTGAGCATAGTAGCTCATACCTGTAATCCTAGCACTTGGGAAGTGGAAGTGAGAGGTACAAGAACCTGAGGTCATCTCAGATACTCAGTAAGTTTGACAGCAGCCTGGGCTACACGGGACTTTGTCTCAACTCTGACCAGTTTCATACAAAAATAAAAGAAAATACTAAAAAGAAATTGCTTCATTATGATAACATCCTGTTCATACCCACTTAGACAATCTCCATTTGATCTTAGTTCAAGGTCAAGAAACAGTTCCACTAGATGATATCCAAGAAGATTCGGGACTCTCTTTAGCTCTTTTTTGAGCCCTCACCAGAATCACCATTGAAGTTCTGTTGACATCACTCTAGCTTTTCCAAAACATGTACCTCCAAACTCAGTCTCTACACATCACCCAATTTTAAAGCCAGGTCCACAGTTAGGGATTTTTTACTATCTAATCATCCTTCTTCTGGGTAAAGAATTCTCTTTAGTCTGTCTGGGATGCTATCACACGGTAGCACACTAACTATTCAATAATAGTTCATTTCTTGTAGTTCTAGAGGCTCCAGCAGTTTCAGTGTCTAGTCAGGTTTCCCTCTCTGTTTTCCAGACGGCCCTTCTTGCAGTATTGTCACTTGGCAGAATGGCTAAAGGGATGTGGCTGCTCCATTAAGCATCACCTATTAATGACGCAATGAGAGGTCATTAATCCCACTCACCTAATCCGTTCCTAAAGGCTCCCCCTTTCAGTGTTATTACATTGGTAATGAAGTGTAAAGAGCCAGCAAATGACTATTGGGGAGATGTCCTCAATCTATAACATTCACCAATATTTGACATGAGGGATGTCTTTAGTTTTAGCTAATTACTGCTATCACAGTGATATTTCATGTGACACTAATTTATATTTCTCTGGTGACTCCTGGTTATGAGCATGGTCTTGTCTGCAAATCCATTCTCCTTTGTTATCAGTGTATTTATTTTCTTTTTTGAAGTGTGTGCCAGATCTTTGGCTCATTTTAAAACTGACTTGTTTTTGTTGGCTAAAGAAGCCAGCGGGTAAAGGTGTCTGTTACCAAGCCTGATGACCTGAGTTCAATCCTTGGAATCTGAAGAGTAGAAGGAAGGAACTGACTCCTCTGACCTCTGTAGGTACACTGAGGCACAAGCTTGCCTTCCCCCACCCAAACAATAAATAAAAATACAATTTAAAATTGATTTGCCATACTATTTGTGTGTGTATGCATGCTTACATTTTTGCATATATGTGAGGCCATGTGTGCACATTAATGTGGATGCCAGAGGTCATTAATGTGGTTTCTCAGGACTGACTGGCTTGGATCGCACCAATTAGGCTATGAGGGTTAAACTCGGGTCCTCGTGCTTCACAACCAATGCTTTACACACTGTCCTCATGGGTTCTTAAGAGAAATCTATCATCTGGCATTTTTACTGTGAATATTTCTCTGGTTTCTGGTTTTCTTTCTCCTTTCCTTCCTTCCTTCCTTCCTTCCTTCCTTCCTTCCTTCCTTCCTTCCTTCCTTCTTTTCTTTCTTTCTTTCTTTCTTCCCTTCCTTCTTTTCTTTCTTTCTTTCTTTCTTTCTTTCTTTCTTTCTTTCTTTCTTTCTTTCCTTTCTTCCTTCCTTCCCTTCTCCCTCCTTCCTCTCCTTCTCTGTCTCTGTCTCTCTCTCTTTCCTTGAATCAAATTCAAACCTTGCATATGGTAAGTCAAGTATTCTACTATGGAGCTACATCGCTGGTCCCTTTTCATTATCTTTAATGGCATTAAAAAAAAAAAGATCAAAAGCGTTTCATCTTAATGAAGTTCAATTTCCATTGCTTCCTTTATTGTCTTCTGTCTTTATTGTTGTGCTTTACAATGAACCAATGGATGAAAATGTTTGCAAAAAGTTAAAACATGTCCCCACAAGTCTAAAGGTGAAGCCAGAAGTGGACCAAATGCTTTGTTTTAAAATCTCATGTGAATTTTGCATTCTTCTTAATACAGTAACGTTGTTTGCTTTAAAATAACAATAATGATTTACATGTGAGTGAATTTATCTCATAGTCCAGGATAAAGATCATCTTTATTACATAGTCTAGGTCTATACACCTTCAGAACATAAAATCCCTAGGTTGATGATCATAAAAAAATGTGTTTGGTTGCTTCAGAAATCACAGCATTTTTTAGTCAAAAAACGAGTTCAGTGCAAACAAAATGGGGAAAGCCACAATTTAAAGAGAAAAGAGGAATTGCTGTAGTAGTTTCATGTATACAAAAATACATGCATGTATGTGTACATACAATGGATTCTGTTTATTGCTTTCTGACCATCAAATGTATTGTTAATTGTATGAATATTTACCAATTCAATTGCTTGGATATATGTAGGCTTCCAATAAGCCTCCCTGAATGAAGACCAGCTGAACAACTTAACATAAATGAAAGCAGATGGCCTGAAAGAAGAAGATCCAGGACTGTCATCAACCCTACACAGTCACTACATAATTTCTCTAACAAGCTCGTAGGCCCGCAGCACATTGCCAGAATGTATTGACTTCTCCCAAATATTCTCTATGAAGTTATAATTGTGGTCTCACAAGGTCCAAGACAGATGACTGAAAAGCCCTCTTACCTAGGCGGTTCTTCCAAAGAAGTTGGCACCCATTGTAGAGCTGTGGAAACTCCTTCCACAGTACATAGATGCATTCTAGGACACCACTAGCATAAATCTTTCTCCATGCCTCCAGCCAGGGAGGAGGTGGGTTAACTGAAAATCTTCACCCCATCCCCTCCAAATCCTCAGCTCCAGAGCAGAATACCTGCTGCTGCCTCTACTCCCTCCCTGCCCCCCATCTCCATTAGATCACAAAGACCTCCCCTCCAACTTTCTATCCCCCAAACTCCTAGCTTTATCCCAGCCTACAAATCCAGCAGACATTCCCTGGGAATCCACAGGCTACCGTGGAAAGGGAAACATGTAGGCTAATTGCAGATCCTCACCTCCCCCTCCTCTCTCTGGACATTATGCAGAAAGTGGGAGACCTTGGGATACTCTGCCCTAAAATGGATGTCTACGTCAAATACCTAACCCCAGGGCTGAGGGAACTTCAGTAGAGGAGGTGGAAGAGTGGAAGAGACAGAAGGAATGGAGGAAACCCCGAAAACAAGGCCCTCTAAATCAACAGACTGAGACACATATGCAAAGGCCCTACATGGCTCTGAGCCAGATGGGGTCTAGAGCTGAAAGTTCTGCTCTGTGTTTTTTTTTATATATCTTCACAGTAACAAGGGTCATTCATTATCCTTATCTTGATTTACAATGATGAACCCAAGAACTTTCTGGCAGTGGTACAGTTAAAATTCCAAGAAGTTTTCTGCCTCTTTTCAGCATAAGAAAACTGCATCAAATGACCTTGGGTACAGCATGAGGTGTCATATCATTGCTCTGAAATGTTAAGTCAGGTGTGAAGAGACCATGGAGGTGAGCTATACATGTGAAAACCTCCCCTATTAAAAGTGGTCCACAGAGTGCATATAAGAGAGATGGCTTTAACTCTGGGTTGATGATCTGCAGAACCCTGCAGTAAAGATCTGAATTAGAATCAAGGAAGCCACATTTTCCCTGTAAAAATCAGAATCTTAATGGAAATTTCCAGAGCATTGTAGCACACTAGGACAACTTCATAGAGCAACAAACACTGCCTTCTGTATGTCAGCAGAAGCAGTATTTTGACAGTTCATGGCATATTTCACAGGTCTACTGAGACCTCTGGGATTGTGTTAAAGGAAGAATTTAGTTTTGTTACTATGGAAACCATGGTTACTCTGTAAGCCTGTTAAACAAGACAGTTTATAATACAGTATCTTATTCAAGACAGTCTTTGCAACACATCATTGATAAATTTCTTTATCTTGATTTCAACATCTGTTCCAGTCTAAATCTGTGCTACTTTGCAACAAAGGAACTAACCAGCCATCATAAAAACAAGCCCTGTTGCACTGCAGATCCTGTGCTGGAAATCAGTGGCTTGACCTTAAAGAGCCGTGATTCTGCAAGCAAAGAGGGCTAACATTCCCTCTTTGAACTGATGGGACACTGCATTTCCTTAACCAACTTCCAATCCCTTTTCTGTTCATTTATCACCTTGGTCTACTACAAACCATTCAAAGTTGAATTGGTTTACTACTATAAGAATATAAAAAAAATATAGGCTGGGTGTTGGTGGCTCATCCTTTTAATCCCAGCACTCAGGAGGCAGAGACAGGTGGATCTCTGTGTGTTTGAAGCCAGCCTGGTTCAACAGAGCTAGTTCCAGAACAGGTAGGGTTGTTACACAAAGAAACTGTCTCTAAAACCAAAATAAATAAATAAAATAAATCCTGCTCCGTGGTTGCAAAATCTTCCAAAGTTTTCTGTTTTTAAATGTGAGAATCTGAAGTCACTTAATGACCCAGAACTGCAGGGCAAGCAGGATTTGGGACATACTTGTGTTAAGTATTAAGATTTTGAGACCTGATATGCATTTGTCAGTTTGACCAATTATAAATTCACTATTTCTGTATATGTCTGCATACCAACATGATAAATGAATTGCTATAATTCAGTACAGATAGTACAGTTCTTATAAAATGATAGTTTCTCTTGAGATGCTTACATTTAATGTATGAAAAAATTTCTTGAAAGTGTGAACAATATCAGTGTTTGGGAGAGGAGAAGCATGAGGAGGACTAGGAATGAGTTCAAGGCCAGCCTAGGTCAGACAGTGAGACTCTCTTTATAAAAGAAAAGCAATATCATGTTAGGCATCAAACAAATACATACAGCAGCTAACAGCAAAATATATTACTGGCCTTTTATCCACAGAGAAATTCTAGAAGGCATAAAAAATTCCTACATTGTTTTTGTACATATCTGATATTGATTTAATTACTTACAACATCTGAGTTTAAATATCTGGTCACACACACATGCACATGCACACGCACACTCATCTTGACTGCATTTTTGATACCAGTATTAGTGTTAATTTCTGTTTAGCACTGAATAGCATTTCATTATCTGGATATATTGTGATCTATTTAACCACTAACCCACTAAAGAACATATTGATGGCTTTCATATTGCGATGATTTGAATAAAAATTTTAAAAATAGCCCCATGAATATTGTTGTGTAGATAGGAGTTTTCAACTCTATTAGATCAATGCCCAAAGAGCATGATCGTTAGATTGTTTCAAAGGAGAATATTTTGTCTGGGGAGCTACTGCCAAGCGGTTTTCTAAAGCAGCTGTATCATTCTGCATTCCCACTAATAATGAGTAAGAGTTTCTGTTGATCCACATTTCATCCAGCACTTTCTGTTGTCATTGTTCCTTATTTTAGCCATTCTAGTGTGTGTTTAGACATATCTCAGTGCTCTGAGCCATAAAAATGGCTCATATTGTGTGCCAATGTATGTTGGAAGTATGTGATCTGCTTATTGGTTTTGAATTTACAGAGGGTTACAGTTAAAAGATTGTCTTGAGTCTCAGAAGAGACTTTGAACTTATTAAACAGTACTGAGACTTTTGAAGTTGAACTGAATGCGTTTTTGCATTATGATGTGGCTACAAAGCTATGAGAACCAGGAAGTGGAATGTGGTGGTTTGGATAAGAACGGTCCTTCAGGCTCATAAATTTGAATACTTAGTCACCAAGGGGTGGCACTATTTGAAAGGTTTAGAAGGATTTAGAAGTGTGGCCTTATTGAAGCAAGTTTGTCACTGGGGGTAGGCTTGGAGGTTTCAAAAGCCCAGGCCAAGCCCAGTCTCTTTCTCTCACTCTCTGTCTATGGATCAGCATGCAGCTCTCAGCGTCTGCTCTGCACCTGCCTTGCGTGTTGCCATGTTCTCCACCATGGTGATGGTTGGGACACGGTCAAAAGAATGACCAATGGTGAACAAGGCCTTAGGTAATTGTGAGAGGCTCCAGGGGAAAAGGCAGAGGGCCTTTTTATCTCAGGTGCATTTTGTTTCCTGGATTGTTCTTGAATGTGATTTTTGTGCCTCCTGTAACAAACACTTGCATTCAATTTATAAGATATATTTATTCTTGTTGGATGTCATAACATAGTTACAGAACCCAGTCTGGTGAAAGGGTTTGCAGAGTGCTGTCCTCAGTGTACCCTGAATCTGGGTATGGTCTTCTGTCAGGGACAAGGACAGAATCTCTAGTTAGTGGAAAAATACAGGACCCCCCCCCCCCCCATAAGACAGGGAACTAGATCATCTTACAGTCAGGTTGCCTAGCAACAGGACATTGAGTCAGAGCCCTTGACCCTCTCACCCTGTAAACATCCTATACAAACATCCTGTTAGCTTGCCCCACCTTATGCAGATGACAGCTTCTTGCTCCCCCCACCCTGCGGAACTATATAAACCTTTGTGGAAGAGAAATAAAGTGGCACCTTGATCAGAATCCAGACTTGGTGTGTTTTCCTTTGTGTCTGCTGTCCCTGCATTCCCTCCTTAGGGTGGTTGAGTACCCGTTGTAGCCCTGCAGGCGGGCAGTCTTCTGCCTTGTGTTTGTACTTTCTCACATGTAATCTACAGCAGGAGTCAGACAGTTGTGTTTAAATTGGTCTGTCCTGAGAAAATTCTGAAAAAGGGCCATAGTGGGAAGTTTCTCTGTGTCCTGCCTGGCCCTGTGGTGGAAACGAATCTCTCCCACCCGCGGTCCCATAGCCGCTTATAAAATAATTACACTGAGGCTTATATTAATTGCAAACTGTATGGCCTATGACTTAAGCTTCTTGCTAGCTAGCTCTTTAAGATTTAAATTAAATTTAAATGGGTTAATTTTAAGTTAACCCATTCCTATATCTATATGTTGCCACATGGCCATGGTGTTACCGGTCTGCTGGCATCTTGTTGTTCCTTTGGCGGCAGGATGGTGTCTCTCTTGACTCTTTCCTCTCTGTATCACTGCTTAGATTTCCCACCTGGCTGTAAGATTTCTTGTTTCTAGGCCAAAACAGCTTTAATTATCATCCAAAGGGAGCCACACATACTTACAAGACACAGAAAGACATCCCATAGCGAAGGACTGCTCTGTTAATATTTAGTGTGTGCCTACTGTTTTTACTTGTTCTTCTGAACTCAAATAACCTCCTTTGGATCATTCATTGCTTTCTTGGTTTCATTCATATTTAAAAGTACACTGAAGCAAAAATAAAGTTATCTACAGCATTAGACTATAGTCAGCCCATTTTTTTAAGGTCCTCAAATCCCAGTTCTCAAAGACAGATCTGCATAGGTTGGGGAAAGTCAGCAGATGATAATGGATTAAACCTCTGAAATTAAGCTCTCAAATTAAATGCTTTCTCTTATAACAGTTGCCTCGGTCATGGTGTCTCTTCGCTGCAAGAGAACAGTGATTAAGACAATGGGTAAAGGTACTTGCTGCCAACAAGCCTGATGACTGAGTTCAATTCCTACAGCCAAAATGGTGTAAAGAAAGAACCAACTCTCCCAGGTCATATCCTGACCCAACATGCAGTCCACTGAGGGTGTGCCCATGCTAATACATACACACATAAATATACGGAAAAGAAATTTTTAAAAAGAATATCTCACTATTGTGTTAATTGCATTTCTCTTGGAAAAGCTGACACATAATATGCGTTTTTCTTTTTTTTACAAATTCACATTCATCTCTGCGTGTCTTCTTGGTGTGGTATCTACAAAAGTTATTATCTCATTTTTTCAATTGGGTTATTTGCTTTCATATGATTGAATTTTGCAAATTCTTTGGATCATTTGAGTAAGACGCATGCATTAGACATGTCTTTTGTGAACATTTTCCTCAGTGACTTGTCTTTTCATACTTGCCATGGTATACTTCACAAGGTAATTAATTGATTAAAAACTAACTCCATTAACTTAATTTTTTAAAAATATGTATTTATTTTTTTCTTATGTGTATTGGTGTTTAGTCTGCTATGCCCATAGAAGCCAGAAGGTGTTATATCTCTTGGAACTGGAGATAGAGATGGTTGTAAGCCACCATGTGGATGCTGGGAATAGAACCTGTGTCCTCTGGAAGAGTAGTTAGTGTTCTTTTTTGAAAATTATTATCATTGTTTTTAATTTTCTGAGATTATGATATAATGTAGCTGCCCTCTTAAATGATGAGCTATCTCTCTAGTTCCTCCCCTGAGTTTAATGAGTCCATCCTGTCTCTTCCTTCTTATATGGATTCTTTTCATGCCTAAAACCATTGTTAATCCCAATGCTGGCACTGCTTCTTTTACATTGTCTTCTAGGAGTTCTACAATTTCATGTTCTACATTTATGCATTTATGCCTGTCTTAGTTAATGTTCTATTGATGAGAAGAGATACCATGACCAAGGCAACTGTTTAACTGGGGACTTGCTTACAGTTTTCAGAGGTTTCCGTTATCAACATGGTGTGGAGCAGACAGATATACTTCTGGAGGAGTAGCTGAGAGCTACATCCTGATCCATAAAGGCAGGAGAGATAGACAGACAGGTAGACAGAGAGAGAGAGAGAGAGAGAGAGAGAGAGAGAGAGAGAGAGAGAGAGAGAGAGAGAGAGAGAGAGAGAGAGACTCTGGGTCTGGTATGGACTTTTCAGACCTCAAAACCCACTCTCAGTGACACACTTCCTCCAACAAGGCTGCATCTCCTAATTCTTCCTAAACAGTTCATCAACTGAGGACTAAGTATGAAAATATATGAGCCTATGGGGGGCAATCTCATTCAAACCACCACAAGGCCTATGATCCACATTGAGTTAACTTTTGTAAAACTAGTAAGGTTTGTTGTGTAAGTTTCTTGTTGTTGCTTTTGTTTGCATGTGGATGTCAAGCTGGAACCATTGGCTGAAAAGAATAAAACATACTTTAAACTTCTTTCCCCAAAGGTCATGACGATATTCTGTCTAATTGCTCTTTTCCTGCCTTTCCCTGGGTTAAGTATCAGATTGTATGCTAGTACACTATCAATCAATAGTCGAGTTCAGGGAGACCCCAGAACTAGAGACAAAGAGGAGTGTGTGCTGGCTTCTGCAGGTAAATTCCACACTACTGGGCAGTATGTGTTCAGGGACCCTTTTCTCCTACATCAGCTTGTTCCCCACCCCTCAGGATCTGCTGTCCTGAGCTCCCCATGGACCCAAGCCACTGCTGCCCAACTCTGTTTATAAGTGAAAACATGAATTAATATTTACTGTTAGTTATTTTTCAAGCAGTGTATTAAGAGAGATTTAACCACCAAAAGCCTAAAATTAAGGAGGTGATTTCAAAAGTCAAACAATAGTGTATCTGTACCAAAGCTCATTTTTGCGCCTGTTTTGATGATGATGTGACAGACCTATAATCCTCGCACTTAGGAAGGGGCAAGGGAATAATTGTAAATTCAATGGATTTTGTAGTAAAACACTGTCATGAAAAGAAAAAAAATTCCGTTTAAATTTATTTCTCCAGAAAGCAAAGCTAATCTCTTGTCTTTAAAGTCTTCATTTAAGTGAAAGACAACATCTTATTAAGTCATCTTATTGTCTCATTCAGTCTGGGTAAAGACCTATATTATTATATCATCAGAAATGCCATCATTAGGCAGAAATTTGTATAATGATTATTTTAACGGATTTGTGTATGGGAGTATGTGTACATATGATGTAGGCACGTGTGAGCCCATGAATGTGAAGATTAATCTCAAAGATTTGAGGAGAAAGATCACTGACCCAAATCATCATGACCAACTTCATTAAAGCAAGCAATTAATTAAAGCAAGTTTTTTTTATTCATGTACATGGGCTGTCTCTCCCTGAAAATAGAGTTCAAGAAATCAGCCTTAGACACGAGGAAGACAAGGTTTGTTGTGGGATAATCTTTTTGTACACTGCGAAGATGTGTCTTTGCCAAAGCACCTTCTGATTGGTTTAATAAAGAGCTGCATGGCCAATAGCTAGGCAGGAGAGAACAAGCAGGACTTCCAGGGAGAGAGAGGAACTGGGGGCAGAGGAGAATCTAAGAGGTGGGACTTTACTGAGGAGAGGTAACAAGCCATGTGGCAGAATGTAGATGAATATAAATAGGTTATTTTAAGCTTTAAGAGCTAGTTGGGAACAAGTCTAAGCTAAGGTTAAGCTTTTATAATTAATAAGAAGTCTTCATGTCATTATTTTTAAAATTATTTTATTTAAAAAACATTTTTTCATTTATTTTACATACCAACTGCAGTTTCCCCTCCCCCCTCTCCTCCAAGTCCCCTTACAGGTCTTTCTTCATCAGTTATACCTAATTTAAGACTTTGGACTCCTTTATACTGACATTTGACTCCAAGCCTGCTTTAATTACCTCTTATACTCAAATCCCTACATCTTCCTCTTGTTTCACTCATTCTATCAAATTCTTCTCCACGTCCTTTTCCCATCAGAATCTTAAGGTTAGACGTATTGTGTCCAATTCCTTGGCTCCCCTGCTGCCCTCTCCAGCTGTTTATATTTTGACTTGCTTTCTTGAGATTGAAGGAGGCTTTTGTACCATGAAGACTGAAGGGAAACTAGCCCACTTGAACAGCCCACTCTCTCTGGCTCACTAAAAACCATTTGATTGCATTCCTAAAGCTACCCATCAATTTCTATTCCCATATTTGGGTACTTCTTCCTTCTGAGGCTGACTACCAAGGTCCAGCAATCAGAAGCCCCCTTTGGCTCACCTGTAGCAGGAATCTTAAAAGTTCTTATTAATAAAAACAAACCCGAGGCCAGTTATTGGGGTCAATGCTGGTAGATCAGAGAGACAGAACAAGCCACAGCTATCTCACCTTGCCGGATCCTCAGCTGGTCTTTTCTCCTCAGACTGGAAGTTTCTGTGTCCCTCAATCCAGAATGAATCTCAGCTGAACTGTGCTGCTCGAAAGCCTGAAGCTTAACCAGCCACATGCTTAACCAGCCAAATGCTGATAGTTTCTGGTCCCCATGCCTTATATATCTTTCTGCTTTCTACCACCACTCTCTAGGATTAAAGGCGTGTGTCACCATGCGTGGCTTTTTCCAATGTGGCCTTGAACTCACAGAGATCCAGAGGGATTTCTATCTCTGGAATGCTAGGATTAAAGGCGTGTGCTATCACTGCCTAACTAGTGGCTTTTCTGTTCTCTGACCCCCAGATAAGTTTATTAAGGTACACAATTTTTGGGGAACAAAATATCACCACACTCACCTAATTAACATGCCCAATTAAAATTAAACACCTCATCCTAACATTCCCTCTTTGCCTTATAAACCACCATTTGCCTATGTGCCATGTCTGTCTCCTCTCTATCCAGAGGCAGTCCTTTGTTTTCTGGGACAAATATTCCTGCCCCTTCCCCTTCTCCCTCATCACATCTCCTTTACAACCTCATCTTAGCCCATTCTAACACAGACTTCTCTTTTTCTAAGCATGACACCTGCAAGGTCATTTGCAGCTGTTTATCTGCCCGAGTCAGTAAGCAGCCACTTTACCTTTTTTTCCCCACTTCCTCAAGACCCAGCTACACCACTCTTGGGCATATACCCAAGGAATGCTCACTCTTACCACAAGGACACTTGCTCAACTCTGTTCATAGCAGCACTATTTGTAATAGCCAGAACCTGGAAACAACCTAGATGCCCCTCAATTGAAGAATGGATCAAGAAAATGTGGTACATATACACAATGGAGTACTACTCAGCAGAGAAAAACAATGACATCATGAGGTTTGCAGGCAAATGGATGGAACTAGAAATTATCATCCTGAGTGAGGTAACCCAGACTCAGAAGGACAAACCTGGCATGTACTCACTCATAAGTGGATACTAGATGTAAGGCATAGGATAGCCAGACTACAACCCACAGCTCCAGGGAGGCTATCTAATAAGGAGGACCCTAGGAAGGATGCATGGATCACCTAGTGATGGAGAAATGGATGAGATCTACATGAGCAAACTGGGGGTGAAGTGGGTGATGGAGGGCAAGGTATGGGGGAATGAGAGCTTAGGGGAGCAGGAGGTTCAAGCTGGAATGGGAACAGAATGGGAGAACAAGAAAAGATATCATGATAAATGAAGGCACCATGGGAATAGGGAGAAGCAGAGTGCTACGGAGGTTCCCAGGAATCCACAAAGATGACACCACTGTAGACTACTGGCAATGGTTGAGAGGGTACCTGAGCTGACCTACTCTGGTGATCAGATGGCTGAATACCCTAACTGTCATCATAGACAAGTGGTTTTTCAGTCTCTGTTCCCTGTTTCCTCTCTGGGGGATCAGAAAATCTTCTAGGAGCGCTTTACCCATTAAACTGGGCCTTTTTCTAATTTGCTTTGATTTGGTCTGATTTGGATTGTGTCAGTGGAGATGCTTGTGGGGTGAAGAAACTTTTCAGGTAGCCTCTACTGTGTGGGTGTCCCCTTCGAAGACAACCTTCTGTTATAGGTCAAATTCATTTTAAAAGAAATCCTTTCTCTATTTAAACTCTGAGTAGAATTGGACACTGGATGCTACTGCTGGGTAAAAAAGCTTTGGTTTCTAAATTCAGCTTAGTGCAAGGATATTTTTTCAAATGCTGTATGAGGAGATGATGCTGGAAATTGATGGCACTTTACCAATTTTGAAACCTGGTGTTACGGCTCTAGTATTCTGCTTATTGTATAGAATTGTAGCCTATAGACAAGGCCTTGTCTGAGTGATTCCATGTTACAAAAAGTGCATTTTGTTCCATTTTGAGTGGAAATGAGGAGGCAAAGTGACTCCACATCTGCATAAGTAACCATTGTCTATCCAGAACAAATTGTTAAGTCTAGACTGACAAATGGCTTGTTTATACAAGCAATGATGTAGCTTGTGGGTTTATTGTTCTTCAGTAATTGCTGACATCATGGAAAGACCATGTTTCTGACATAGCTGGCTTCTGACACCATTGTCCATTTCTATAGAATTTTATAGTCTTTTCTTCCCTCAATGGGGGTTGGAACTTCCAGAACCAAGCTGGAATGGCTACCCACTACAGTTAACTTTATTAATTTATGTGTGGATAATGAATTTGCTCCTGTGTCAGGGTGAGCATGAGGAGGTCAGAGGACAACCTCAGAGGCAGGCCCTCACGTTAAGCTTTGTCTGAGGTCAAGAGTTCTCTTTTGACATACCAGTGTGCTTCATGCTTTAGGCAGCCTGACCTGTGAGGTCTCATCTCTCTGTAGGAGTTCTGGGGTTACAGACAATCACCGCTGCATCGGCCTTTCCATGAGCTGTAGGGATCTGAACTCAAGTTGTCAGGCATGGGCAGCAAAGGCTTTTACCGCCGAGACATCAGGCTGACCAGCCACTGCTTTACATCGTACACAACACTTGGTTTCTGTGTTCTGCGGCTTCCAGGTTCAAATCTGCTGTACCATTTTTGTTGTTATTTTTCTTCTCAACTCTCAAATCCAAGAAGAGGCCAAACGCTGTGTCTATCTGAATAGATTTTCTTAGCCACGCTTCTTCTCCCAACTTCCACTACAGTATGAAACTCTCATCTTATTGTTAGACTATCCACTGTTTTGAGGCAGGCACAATGGCACAGGTCTGTAATCTGTAATCCTAACAACTGAGAGCAGCGGCAAACAGATTGGGAGTTCAAGACCAAGCCTGTCTATTACAGCAAAGCAGAGACCAGACTCGGGTTCATAAAGAGTCTGTCTGAAAGGATGACAATAAAGCCAGGGCCAGTTAGATGGCTCCGTTTGTACAAGAGTGTGTCCCTCAAGCCTGATGACCTTGGGTTGGATCTCTGGAAAAATCGGTGGAATGAGAGAATTGACTTAAAGCTGTCCTTACACCTCCACATGCTCACTGTGTCACCTACACACTGTACACTACCCTTACTGTGCGTGTGTGTCCCTCTCTCTGTCTCTGTCTATCTCTCTTACACACACACACATTAACAAATAAAAATTTAAACCAAACCACTGTTCAAACCAATGAATCACATAGGAAAAAATTCAACAACCCCAAACCGCTTTTTCTGTTAGTAGCCTACCATATTCAAGCCACACTACATCGCACACACTGACCCCCTAGTCAAGGACACACAGAGCTCTCCGGTGTAGCTCTCTGATGTACTTTTATTGCTTTTAACTCCTTGACTCAATATTCTCACAGAGTGAACCCCCAAAAAGGAAAATCCACGTTTGTAAATAACTTGTTACTAAAGCCAAACCTCAGGCCCCATCAAAGCCTACTAATGCAAATGCTTCTACCCACTGATCTGTGACATGAAAAAAAAAAAATCATCTGTGTGATGTGATTCACACTAAAGGTTGGGGTACCATTTCCTCAGCTGGCCACAACACTGTGTTCTGGATGCTCCCTGATTTTTTCAGCCTGTCCTGAATCTGTATTGGTCACATGATTTATGTGCTCTTTTTCTCTCAAAGGACCAACACCACCAGGCTTTCAACTTCTCTCCCTGACTGGTATATGACATCTACCTTTTTCTTTTTTTTCTTCCTTTCTTTTTTTCTTGGTCAGTAGGTATTATTTCTTCATTTCCAATGCTGTGAGAATTCTGAAAGCTCTCAAGGATACAGACTGGCCTCACTGACCTTGGTACCACTAGTTGGCTAGCTTGTTGATCCCCCTCGCTCTCCACAGTACTGATCTGTAAGCTATTATATGCTTTATATAAACTATTACATAACTAGACTATTGCAAACTTTCAAAAACCATTTTCCTACCAGAGTAATCAGTTTCTAATTGATCTTCCATCTACCTGAATGCATAAAATGACAGTAATTATCTGAGTGACAGGCTGATTCTGATGCATTTACCATATGTTTTTTCGATTCTCTATCCATGTGTCCCAATAGACTCGTTTTACAACTCCCCATGTGGACCCAAGATTCTGACCAAAGGAAATAATACCTCCCAGGTGATTTCCCCCTACCATTCAAAAATCCTGTGTTTTATTGCTTCCAGAGCAGCCATTTTTTTCTTCCTTTCCTTTCCTTTCTTTTTTTTTTCTTTTTAAAGTCTTTCTGCCATTCTTTAGTGAGGGAATCCTGTATGGTCAGAGATGGAACTGAGCCAGGGAATCTATTTACAATCACCAGCTTGGGTTGGAACTCTGATGGTCTCTTACACTGAAATTTAGCCTTTTCCCCTTCAGGTATTTAATTTATTATGATGGAAAAAGATAAAACTTTACTCCAGCTATGAAAATAGCTTTAGAAGAATGAACATTGGTACTTGCAAATCATTTGGGGACAGCTTTCCTGTTGCTATAAACTTGTTGCATGCATCTTTTGTTCCCACAGTTTGATGAGAAACTGCTTAATAAATGGCACAAACTTGCATCCAATCTAATTCATTAGCTTAAAATCTCAATGATGATGTAGCTGCTAACTTTACATTTATTCAAGAAATGAAATCAAGAAGTTAAGGGAAAGCAAATGATTTTAATTACCCATAAGCAGACTTGAAGTTATTTGGATTAATACCTAACAAAACAAATTCAGCTAAGGATTTTTAAAATGGCTTTGCTAATTTCAGCACCAGTGTTCAGTATTCCTTGTTTACTTCCACAGATTTCCTTGATATTAGAATATTAATATGATATTCTCTTATGTCTTTTGGCAAGGACAAAAACAGTAACCTTTTTCATCATCATTGAAAGCAACAAACTTTTGATAAATCTCGGTGTTATCTCCAAGCTGTCAGGGAAGTTTATTTTCAAGCAGAAATAATTCCAACGCCATGTAACAGTTAATGTGAGCCACCAGTTCATATGCAAAGAGCTTCTGCAGTTAAATGTCCTCTGGGACTCCCAAGGATCAATCCCTAACAGTTTCTTCCACCAAAGAAGCAGAAGTGCTCCAGCACTTCAAATTCCAGAGATGTGAAGACAAAAGCCAACAGTGAATGTATTTTTCAAGTCCATGAAACTAGAGTTCTTCAACTCATGGCACTTATAAAAGCGTGATGCCATTCAGAAACCAGCTACTTGAGCAGCTGAGATGACCAAACACCTTAAGTCTCTGTAAGGAGCCACTTTTGCCTACAGGCTAATAATACTTCTTTCTGTGCCATCTTGTAGCAGAGCTCCGGACTTGAAGGCTCTAGCTTTTGACGGTAGCTCAAAGGCTGTTAGTAACCCTAAATTTACCTTTTCTTTTCTCTCGCATATCTAAATGCTTGCCTTCATTCTGCTTTTGGGATGGTCTAGCTCTTGAGATTGTGCAAGGCAGCCCATCACATCTCCTACAAAGTGGAGGTAGGGCTTAGGCTGACTATAAAATTGTCTGTGTGGGAAGCACCTGGTGCAGTCATTTGCCCGAGAAGACAATTTATTTTTGAATGATGACTTTCTACCATGGAAGACAGATATTCGAACTCGATGACAAAATAAACAAACTTGTAAACCCGCCCGGGAGAACCCCACTATGGCTTACTTTTTCCTGCTTGCCTACTACTGTGTTTTCTCTCAGTGCCCTGGAGAAGGCTGCTTGGCTGCAGCTGTGTAGCAATGCAGTGAGGAAGATCAAGGGGCACATTTTGCCCAGTGTTCTGTGAGAAGGTGTATCTGAATATGATAACTGACAGTCTTTGGTTTTTCTTCATAAACTTAAAAAAAAATCAGCTTACTGAATAGAGGTTTCCTAATGACATTTTCGTATAGATACATTTGGTTTTTGCTGACCTCCTGCCCCCTGGTCTTTCTCTCTTTTCAAATATAATTTTAATTGAGATAGAATTAAATCACTTCCCCTTCCTTTTAGCTCCTCTCAGCTCCTCTCCTCTGTTTTTATTTGTGTGTATGTGGTTTCAAGACCTACCACTCTACATTAGACAACCAGTAATTACCATCCTTGGTAAAGGGTAATTATTCTTCACCCAGCAGTCATTAGTTGTAATTCTTTGTGTAGGATGTGGGACCCCAAGAAACATCCCCCTTTCATGTTAACCTGTTCATTGATATTGCCATTATTCTAGGCTTGCTTTTCAGCCATTTCTAGTTTTTCTATGTTGCCATCCTGACATCCCTTTAATTTATACTAGAAAAGAAGGAAAAAAATTAAGAAATATCCTTGTAACCCTCGATGCAGCCATGTCTGGATGCACTTGAATGGCCAAGCTGCTGGAGTGCGCCTTGTAGAGTGAAGCAGGGAAGCTTAGGTCCTTTTATAAAAGGGACTCAGCACAATCTTCCCCCATGAGGAACACTTAGTGGGCAGTATTCAGTGACGGATGTGCATGGAGTTAAAACTCAGAAACTGAAAACCAGTTGTGATGCTACACATCTGGAATGCTTGGAAAGTGCAGGCAGGAGGACTAGTAGTTCAAGGTCACCCTCTGCTACACAGTAAGTTTGAGCCCAATCCTGGGTTACTTGAGACCCTACCTCAAAACCCTGCCCTATCACTTCCCCTCTCAAAAAAAATTTTTTTAAAGAACTGGAATGCAATTAAATGTTAAAAATTCATGAAAGCCACTAGAAATATAAGACCTTGATAGACAAGTTTCTGTGATATGTTTAAGTTTAGGAAAGGAAGTTGTTTGAAAAAGTATTAATCCCTTTCCTGGTCAGTTGGTAAAAAATTTGGAAGTTGATTCTGATGGATTTCAACTAGCATGCCACTATTTCCAGCTCATAAGCTGATGGCTTTAGTGAATGGTTATCAGTGCGTTTACTAACTTCAGTCACTTGTGGCTCTAGCCAATTCATTCCAGACACTAAGGATAACACAGGAGATCATTTTTTAAGGAAACTTGAGCAGTTTTGATGCTCACAACGTGATGATATAGGTAGCCCATTTTACTTTTGGATAAAATATTAAGGGACCAATTTTAAAATGAGTTGCTTGAATCTGGGCTTGAAGATGCCTCACTAGGTACGGCTGTTGGTGTGTAGGCTTGATGACTTGAGCACAGTCCTCAGATCCCACAAGGTGACAGGAGAATTGTCCTCTTATTTCAGGAGTGTATAAGTGACTGTACAGAAAACACACAAAAACACATACACACTCATACATGCAAGTAAATATAATTAAAATTACTTGAATCTAATCAACACAAGTAGACTAGCTTTGTGGCAATAGGGTCAAACATATATCAAAATATCAGAGGAGAGTTATTACTAAATAATGAGGGCTCATGGAACACAAAAATAAATTGCTAATACTTAATGAAACATGAACACAAATTGTCAGAACCCTACATTTGAAGTGAGATGCTAATGGCTATGGTTTAAAATCAAGCCATCCTTGTTTATTCAACTAATTATTTGATTACCTGACAAAAATTTCATTATATTAAAATTGATAATTATTAATAAATTATTTAATAAATTATAAGTGACCAATTAACTGTGTTAATTTTATGTTGCTATTGCAGACTACCATAGAAGAGACTAACTTTGAAACAACATAATACATTTAGCTTTGGGCTCTGGTTGGGATGTTGCAGAGTCCAGCTCCAGCAGGGTCCTGAGCCACAGGATGGAGGTGTGAAGTTGGTGAAAACTGAAGAGTCTGACCATTGGTTGTCTTTCAAACAGATGGTGTCGAATAACTCAAGCCATTTATATTTATTCAAGTTCTAATGCATTCAAGCATGAGCAGGTGCAATACATTTCTTCCTAAGCATTTTCCAGGAATCATTAATATTCACCCATTTTAGTTCCTTTTTCTGATTCCCCACTCCCTTGACATCATTGACCTTTACCCTGGATCGTTAATTTTTATATTGCAAGCCAAATGATTATATCTAGTCAGGCACATCTTATTCATACTGTGTCCTAGATGGCAGCAAGCAAACATGTAGTTACAAAACAAAACAGATTCCAGTCCTATGATTAATCCTTAACAATGTGATACTTTTGTATTTTTGTAATCAGCTGAGTGTATGATGCCATACCTAGGATATCACTTTCAGGTATAAATCAATTTCTAAATAATCTGTGTATCACTACTACATTGACAACAGTTGTAGTCCTATTCTTTATAAATTCTCAAAATGGTAATGATTACCTAACTCTTTAACTGTTGGGACCAAATTTCAATTCTTCTGGCAGTTTCTACGTGTAATTTTACTTCCCAGGGAACTGGGAGTTTTAACTGAAAAACTATCTAACCATTCATGCCCTGGCGCCAGAGAGATGTCTGACCTTTCATGTCCTTTATCTTTTCCATATAAGTTCCTATAAGTTTTTAATGTCATCTTTTTAAGAAACAGTCTCCCAAGTTCTTAAGTCTTTTTTTTTTTTTTTAAGGATAGTTATGTAAGCAAGAATCATTAACCTTAGTGAGATTAACCTTAGTGAGTTCTTCCTGATTACTCAAGATGACTGCAAAGGCAGCCAGGGGTGAGCAGAGAAACTGGTTTCTGTGAATGACTGTGGAGAGGCTTAATTTCTTTGTAGAGACTCTTAGAAAAATTATCAGCTTTTGTTGCAAGTAAACTCAGCCACAATCACAGCTGAAATTAAGAATTACTCTAAGAATTAGCACAGTGAACATTAAGGAGGCCTGAAGCCCATGAGCTCCGCAGGATCAGCGCAGGGGTCTACAGCATCGCTTCCACAGGTCCTTCCAGGTAGATGGGATTCTGCAAAGGGCCTGGCCTTAAGGAGCTCCATTTATACACCGTTCTCAGGGGTGACAGCATGGCTTCTGCGAGGATGTCACTAGCATCTGGCAGGCCTTTCTTGCTGTTATTCCATGGTAGAAGAGAAAGAATGTGAATGAAAGAGAGAGAAAGTTAAGGGGAACGCTCATCGTTTTAGCAAGACCATAAATCCCTTTATGGGTTCCAGCCTTTGACAACCAACTGATTTATTTGACAATCACATTAACTCATACTTAAGAGCTTTTCCTATTGACCAACTTAATAAAGGAATTGTCTCAATTGAGGTTCCGTCTTAACAGATGGCAGAGAGAGTGTGGTTGAGAGGAGAGGAGGGAAATAAAATAAATAAATATCAAAGAAAAAAAAAAAAGAAATGAATAGCCCCACAATGGCTATCTGCACACTGGAGACCTACAGGGCTCAGTAACTGCTCAGTCCAAGAAGCCAGAAGCCTAAGATCAAGAGAGGCTGATCATGCTGCCCACTGTGAAGCTGGAAATTTGGGAACACCATGGAGAATGGTTATGTCCACACCAAAAGGCAGAAGAAACTGGAGCCTACACAGTCAATGATGGCAAGAACAGACACGCTTATTTAGAAAGAGTGGAGCTTGCTTACCCTGCTGGCTTTTCACTTTCCAGTTTTTGGTCTCTGTGGTAACTCAGCCTACTGGTTGGTGTTGCTCACACTCAGGGTGGATCCTCAATCCTTCATATCCCCCCATTGTTGGCCCACATGCTGGTTCAATTCTGCCAATGTCCTCACAGACATGTGTGATTCACTGACCTCACAGGCACCTTTGAACCTATTCAAGTTGATCGTCAAGATTAATCATTACACGGGCCAGACCGGTGAGGCTGCTCAATGCGTAGAATCATTCCTGTGCACACTTGAAAACCTGAGTTTGACCTCCCAAACAAAACCAGTGCTAGGAGAACACTGACTCCACGAAGTTGCCCTCCAATGTGTGGGCCATGGCATAAATAAATGCCAGAAAAGGATGGAACAAAATGTTATAAATGACACATCTACTTATAGGATGTTGTATCATCATGCTCTTTACTAAAGAACTTTTCTATTTTAAAGACTGTGCAAGGGAGAATACTATATAAGTGCGTGTGTGTGTAATTTGGGGAAAGTCAAGTCTGAGTCAGATCACACAAGGAAGAACTAAGATGTTAACCAAATTAAGCTTAAGAAATTAAACTGAAGCATTTTAATAGATGTGCAGAAGATAAAGGACATTTTTTTTCACCCACCATGAGGTTCATAACTGACATCTCCATTTAAAAAGATAGATTAGGAGACAAGCAGACGCAGGTAGGCCTGCGGCGGCGGTCCACGGAGGTAGACGGGCCCAGGGATGGAGACAAGCAGATGCAGCTTGGAACAGGGACGCCCCTAACGCGCCAACACACCTGGGGAAGAAAGCTATCTCCATGGGGTCGGAAACCAGAACGAGAGCCTGAACACTCCGTCTGAGGACAACCCAGGGCCCAGCTGCTGATCCTGTGAAACCCAACAACTTGGAGGTGTTGGTGAGACTACCCTGCTCAGCTGAAACCTATCTGGGAGAGGATTCAGATGCCTACAGTTTGAAGTCTGAAGAAACAAGATGAGCTGAGGAGTTGACAAATGAACAAAACGTGACCTGGGAACACAGAAGAGAGTGCTACCCAGCACCAAACCAGATCACCAGAATCATAAGTATATAATTCACCGACTGAAATCAGCTGCCCCTGAAGAAATAGCCCAATAGCACCAATTTAACCAAGAACCCCTACTAAACCAAGACTAAAAATTAGAACAAGAGAGGCACTCTCAGACACAGACACCACCTGCACCGCACAGAGGAAGAGATGAGTAGACGCCAGTGCAAAAATACAGGCAACAACATAAAGACCTATATGGCAACATCAGAACCTAGTGATTCTATACCTGCAAGACCTAAACATACCATGACAGAAGAAACAGAAGAAATCAACCCTAAAAATGACTTTAAGAAGATGTGATAGAGGCCCTTAAAGAAAAAATAAAACATTCCCTCAAAGAGGAAATAAAAACTTTCCTTAAAGAGGAAATGAAAAACTACCTTAAAGAGGAAATAAAAACTTCCTTAAAGAGGAAATGAAAAAACTACCTTAAAGAGGAAATAAAAACTTCCCTTAAAGAGGAAATGAAAAACTCCATTAAAGAGGAAATAAAAAACTCCCTTAAAGAAATGGAAGAAAAAAAATGAACAAAAAATGGGAAGAAATCAAATCAAGCCAAGAAAAAGCAATTAAACAGATGAAAGAAACATTCCAAGATCTGAAAAATGAATTTGAGACAATAAAGAAAACACATGCTGAGGGAATGCTGGAAATAGAAATCCTGACTAAACGAACAGGAACTACAGAAACAAGCATAACCAACCGATTGCAAGAGATGGAACAGAGAATCTCTGACACTGAAGACATGATAGAGAAAATAGATTCGTCAGTCAAAGAAAACACTAAAGACAAAAAAAGTCGTAACACAAAACGTCCAGGAAATTTGGGACACCATGAAAAGACCAAACCTAAGAATAATAGGGATAGAAGAAGGAGAAGAATACCAACTCAAAGGCACAGAAAATATATTCAACAAAATCATAGAAGAAAACTTCCCTAACCTAAAGAAAGAAATACCTATGAAGATACAAGAAGCTTACAGAACACGAATAGGCTGGATCAAAAAAAAAAAAAAAAAGTCCCCTCGCCACATAATAATCAAAACACTAAACACACAGAACAAAGAAAAAATATTAAGAGCCGCAAAGGAAAAAGACCAAGTAACATATAAAGGCAAACCCATCAGAATAACACCAGACTACTCAATAGAGACTATGAAAGCTAGAAGATCATGGACAAATCTCATGCAGACACTAAGAGACCACGGATGCCAACCCAGACTATTATACCCAGCAAAGCTCTCAATCACCATAGGCAGAGTAAACAAAATATTCCAGGATAAAACCAGATTTAATCAATACCTGTCCACAAACCCAGCCCTACAGAAAGCACTAGAAGGGAAAATTCAACCCAAAGAAGCTAAACACATCCATGAAAAATCAAGCAATAGATAATCCTACACCAACATACACCACAGAAGGACAACAACACAACACAACCACAAAAAATAACAGGAATTAAAAAGATAGATTAAAAAAAGAAAATAATAAACAGTTATTTAACCAAAGTTTTCTGTGACACAAAGACACAACCAAGGACCAGAGAAAACTTTGTATTCTTGTGCTTAGGTGTGATCAAGAATAAATAGTTGTGAGAAAGAAGGTTGGATGAAGTAGCAGGATTTGCTAGCAATAACAAGGAACTTATGTGCTATCCACATTTTCCACCTCCAAAATTGACATCTGGGGTGTGGACTGGGGTTGCTTGGATAACAGACCTTTGGGGACTATACCTGCTTTGAGATTGCCCTTTGAGATACATCTCATTGTGACTTTACCCCTGGGAGTGTTCACTCAGAACTGGCCTGGGCTGCTGGAGGCTCTACCCATGTGAATTCATTCTTTCCTTCACGGTCGAAGGCTTGACGAAAACTTGGGACTCATTTATTGTCCCTTTGAAGAGACTTGTTCTCTGAACGATTTGAACAGTTTCTCCAATAGATGTATGGTATTTTATTACTATCACTCTACAATAATTTTTTATTGTTATGGTTTATCTTTTTTCATTTTTACTAGTATTATCAATGATACAGTCTGGTGGGCTTATTATGACATCTCATGCATGTGTATAATATATTTGATCATCTTCAACCCCCTATTATCATATTTCACTCCCTTCCCACCCACTGTTCTCTTTCCTCTAGCTTTGAGCCTTCCTTCTATTTTCATATATTATCTCTACTTTTTTCTTTTCTTCTTTAAACGCGTGCACGTTTAAACACACACACACACCTTGTTGAATTCACTTTGTGTTGTTCATATACACATGTGTTTGGGGTTGACACCTTGGTATAGGATAACCAATTAGGCAGTTCATCCCTGGTGGAGACTGATTCTCCCTCTCTCAGAAGTCACTAATTACCTATAGCTCTCATCTAGGGGTGAGGGCTTCCTGTGATCCCATGCTGACATGTCAACTGGTGCTGGCATTGTCCAGATCTTGTTTAGGCTGCCACATTGTTGAGATTTCATGATTGCAGTTCCCCTGTTCTATATAGAAGTAACACCCTCATAGCAGGCATCCTGGTCTTCTGGTTCTTAGCATTTTCTCATCCCCTCATGAGAGATGTTCCAGGAGCCTCATGTGTAGGAGATATGCTGTAGATAGCCCCCCTCCCCCACCCCCGGCATGCAGTTTTCCTCTGCATTTCTGACCAACTGTGCCTTGCTATCATGGTCTCTATATGCTGCCAAAAGAAACTTTTGTTAAGGAGAGGTGACAGCTGAGTGTAAGTATTAGTGGTTAGAAGCAGTTAAGAACTTTACTGATTCATAGTTCATGTATAGCTGAGGAGCCCCCAACGGGATCAGGCCTTCTGGATAAGTGAGACAATTGATTTGCTTGAACTGTAGTGGGACTGGATCCTGTCCTCAGTGCATGAGCTGGCTGTTTGGAACCTGGGACTTATACAGGGACTCTTGGCTCAGCTTGGGAGGAGGGGACTGAAACTGCCTGGACTGAATCTACCAGGTTGAACTCAATCCCCAGGGGAGTCTTTGCCCTGGAGGAGATGGGAATGGGGGGTGGGCTGGGGGGAAGGGGGGGCGGAGGACAGGGGAATCTGTGGCTGATATGTAAAATTAAATTAAATTATAAAATAAAAAAATTAAATTAAAAAAATTGAAATAAAAAAAAAGAATTTTACTGAAAGTGGCAGTCATAGGTGTATCTCTCGATTCCATCGTTGTCCCAGCCTCAGGGAGTCGGCCAGGTTTACAGTACCCGTCATGAACTCTCTCCCAGTGATTGGGTCTTAAGTCCAATAAGACAGCTGTTGGTTACTCCCAAGACGTGAGTGCTACTTTGCACCCTTGAGGATATCTTATGTCAGTCATCATTGTGTTTTGCGTGCATCGCAGATGGGTAGGATTAGTGATTTCTTTTCTCCCTTCAAAGCCTGCACAGCACCTTGCAGTAATCTTTTTTATAAACTGAATTTTTTTTTTTATTTTGTTACTATTGTATGTATGTAACTTTGAAGGTATACTTTGGAGTTCTGTTCTTTGGAACTCGAGCTACAGGATTGTGTTTTAATTTTTAAAATTCTATTTGGGAAAAAAAAATTTCTTTCTGCATCTACTTACTTTGTGTTTGACATTGGCCATTTTTTTCCCTTCCTTACTGGAGATCTCTGCTGAGACACGCTGCAGCTCGGAAGTGGTTTGGATGAGAAATGGCCCCTCCACATACTGCAGGACCAAGTGTTTGAACATTTGGGGAAGTGGTGCAGACTTTGCTGGAGGAAGTATGTCTCAGGGAGGCAGGCTTTCAGAGACTGTAGCTCTTCCCAGTTTTTCTTTGTTTTGCGTTTACAATTCAAGATTCGACCTCTCAGTCTTCTGCTCTTGCCCCTCCCTCCTGACATGACGGACTCTGGTGCCATCAGCTGGAATAAACTGCTTCACAAACTGCTTTTGGTCGTTGTATTTTATCCCAGCAACAGGAAAGTAACCAATCTGAGGTCTCTGATTTCCTTCTCAGAGAGTGTCTGAAGTTGAAATTGGAGGTGAGGGAGGCTCCCAGTCAGAACTAATCAGGCAGAGCCAACTGAAATGGTATTAGTCTAGGCAACACAGCCAACTTTTAACTGTGGATGGTCATGTGGTGTCATTACAAAAAAATGCTACGCAGAGTTAGTGTTCCCTGACACTTCGGAGGTGTTTATACCCTGTAAAATCATCTTTTGTTTAGCTTAAGAGAATGGCTATTTTGTTCAAACTTTTTTTTTTTTTCAGAACTTCCTACAGAATTAGCCCCCAAACTTCAAAATCTCTCTCTCTCTCTGAATATTTATATACATATACTGGGACAGGATCTTCATGTGGACCTCACGTTAATTGTGGACTTATAATTTTATTGCACTAGTAAATGTGTAGTTTTGCTACTCATATTATGTTGTGGCAGTTAAATAGCAGGTACACTTCCATTATAAGTTGTTGTTCAGACAGCTTTGCTTTATTAGCTGTTTTCAAGATGCCCCACATAAAACTACTACTTCATTAGCATAAGGCAACACAGGTGCTTGAGTTACCTGCATTCTTTCTCCCATGCAATTGGTCATAATGATCATAGTCTCAGACTATGGAGGGATGAAGGAAAAGGTAAAAATGCCTGTGACTTGGCAGAGGATGCACAGAGAAGCAGGGAGTGGGGGGTTGGAGGTGGGAGGTGAGGAGTGTTGGTTCAGTCAGTCAGTCCTTGGGAATTTATTTCTTTCTTTCTTTCTTTCTTCCTTTCTTTCTTTCTTTCTTTCTTTCTTTCTTTCTTTCTTTCTTCCTTCCTTCCTTCCTTCCTTCCTTCCTTCCTTCCTTTCTTTCTTCTTTCTTTCTTTCTTTCTTTCTTTCTTTCTTTCTTTCTTTCTTTCTTTCTTTCTTTCTTTCTAGGATTTTCGTTGCTCCCCTGCCAGAAATGATTTAGCTTTGGGGAGCCATTTAAGCTCTGGCTATCTTATCAGAACTTGGAAAAAGAGAGGGACACAAATCTGAGAAGAAATATGTATGTGTGTGTGTTATGGAACTCCAAGAGTTGTCTTAAAAATATTAAATATATGACAAAGTAATTCAGGAGAAATGAGGCAGTGAAGTATTAGCAGTTTTTCATAGTCAATAGACTAGGAAGTGATATCACACGGATTTTGTGTTTCAAGCTTGCTTTGTTCACGAACTGCAGAAACAACTTTCAAAAGAATGATGCAAATTACTAAGCCACTCTGAGTCTGGCCCAGTGACGATTTATTTAGTTTGTCCAGAGTTCAATGGACTTGTCTGGGTCGGATTGCTTGTCTGGCTAGATAAGAGGTCAGTTCGTTGACTCGAGGTGGGACTGTCTAAGCTGCAAGTTGATGATCTGTCAGCAGGTGGCAGTGGCGGGGAGCCAATGATTCAGCCCGCGGCAGGATTGCTAGCAGATGCTGGTTTTGCAGGCAGCTCGACTCTTCAAACCACACACACTGCAGTGCTGTGAATTTTAGCACTAAATGCATAAGATGTAAATAGCAACAATGTTTTAATGGACCCTATGGACATGTTTTTGTTAATAATTGATTCTTATGTATGCTAAGCTGATCAAATTCTAATGCTCTCCCTTGGTAGAAGATCAGCTTAATGTCTGTTGCTTTCTCTTAGAGTATCAGAGAAACTTAGTTTTTCTGCACTTACTAAATATGTTTCTCCGCCTTTTAAAACTGGGTCAGTAGAGTGGTTGGTGATAAGCTTTTCCAACACTTGGGCCACTGAGAGTGTTGTAGAGATTGGAGTTGCTCAGGCCGCTGTGAGTGTATGGATGGAGAGTCAGATTGCTCAGCCACTGCTAAGTGCTGTGGACACTAAAGTTACTTAGTCTCCTGTGCCCCAGAGGGCATAGCTTTCCTCCCTTTCAGATTCGCCTGTCCCAATTTTGCTTCTAAATGTAATTGCTTTTGAACGTTAGTGGCTAAAACTGTCTCTTCCCCTCCCTCCTTTCTCTCTTCTTTTCTTCCCCCTCCTCCTCTTCCTCTACCTCCTCCTTCTCTCCCCTTCTCCCACTCCAAATCATAAAATTATGGACAATGGCACACTCCTTTAGACTTTTTTTAGAAGGGAAATGTTTAATAAAGAGTGTTTGCTGTACTCAATTCCCCAGATACCTCAGCTCATGCACTCCTTACAATACTGTTTCGCAGAAATGGACTTAGAATAGGAAATTCGTTCAAGATTCAGGATAAAAATGTTTATCCCAAAAGCTAAATTTAATTTGAGTCATCATCAGAATTATCAGACTTTTAGATCAGATCTTTTTAATGGTATAAAATTACATTGATTTGCTTCCTAATATGTCAAGAGTTTTTTCCAAGTGTTCCACATTTGTTAGCTTACCTTCCCAACAGTGCAAAGGTGGAGCATTGTATCAAAGGCTTCATAGCAATGCCTAAGATCCAATAGACAGCTCATCAAAGGCCCAGCCAAGATTTAACTACGGAAGCCTCTCCAAAAGGACTTTCTCTGCTTCTACTGATTAGCTGCTCAAATCCTCACTTAAGACAAAGGTTTGGCCCAGCATGGCAAGTTGTCCCCCACTCACCCACCCATCTCACCCCCCCGTGAATTTTTTTCTAGTTGAAGTTATTTAACATTGCCGAACTTCATTTATCTTCTAAAATTTAGCTCATCGATATATTTATATTTATTTTGTCAAAAGTTTTTCGTGAGGATTTAACTTGTAACATGCTTGACTAAAAGATGAAATAAACCCTGCCAGATATTTATTCAAGATGCTCAGGGGGCTTTAAGAGAGACTCAGGAAGGACTGGATGAAGGGGACACTTTTTCCACAAAGAGCACGGGGGCAACTGAACAGCCTGAAAGAATGAGCCTCAGATGGACTTAAAGGTAAGAAAAATAGCAAGAGAGAAGACCGGAAGGACTTTGGGCCTGGCCGAGGGTGATTAAGGATGACGCCAGCCAGGGCTGAGGATGGAGTGCCGTGAAGTCCTGAATGGGATTCCCAGAGCTGGACAAACTGGGCGTGGTGTCCAGAGCCTCATTTTGAAGGTGAAGGCAAGAGGATCAGGAGTCCAAGGCCAGTTGGGAATTTTTGTGATCACACCTAAAAAACAAAACACGACACAACCTTCAAACAAAGACACGAAAAAGTATCATACGTAAGTTTTTGATGAATTAGAGCAAAATGAGAGTCTTTGCTCTGTGAAATGTCCTGTTAAGCTGCACGCCAGTAGGGCGTTTTAAATCTCCACGCTGGAGGAAGGAATTGCATCTAGAATATCTAAAGAGCTCTCAAAAGGAAACAGTTATAAAAAGGAATGGCCAGAAGACAGACAAATCCTAAAGAGAAGACATGGAAGGTAATGCACGTGTGAAATAATGTCAGGGGAGAGCGCTGTAAGATCCCCACAGTGAGAGTCATCACTTCTGGCTGAAAAGAAACCACAGAACCGTGGTCACACGCACTACCCGTGGGAATTCAAACCCGAATAACCACTTTCGAAATTAGGTCTTGGGAAAGTATGTGTTATTTTTTGTCACGTGCTGTGACTCTCTAGCTATTAAAAGTAAAAAAAAAAAATTAAAGAAACAACATTAATATAGTAAGATGGAAATGAGCTGTTATCGCCTTTTGTCGCGATGGTGAATATGACGTTATTTGTAGTAATCGTATACAATATAAATGTGTAGTTTATTCTATTAAAGTTTTAATTTCCAATTGCTTCTGGTTGAAACCTCTAAAGCATTTTAGGGCCCAACTTAAAATGTTGGTCATGGTTTGTCGGAGTAGTTTTTCTTTTAAAAATTCAAGTGGCCACTAGGTGGCAGTAGAGGCTTGTATTTTTTTTTAAACTTGATTTAAAAAACAACCAGGAAACAGGGATTAATTCTCTAAGCAAATAAAAGGACTCTGTAAAGATGGATATTGCCGGTAATTGGCAAGGCTTAAACTGCAAATCTAATTCTTAAACATCAGTGTTGCTGTAAGTTAAATAAGACATAATAAATAAAATCCACCGAGGAGGCCCTTCAGGCACAGTAAAACCTTGTCAAATAAACTGGGGCTAGCAGACTGGGGTTTAAAATGGGCACTTCAGAGACTAAGAGTTTGACTTTGAGCCCTTTCATGGCATCGGGAATATTTGGCTCAAAATCTTAATGGCTCTCAAAAATGTGCGGCCATCCCTGAATTTCTCTGTGGCTTCCCACGGATAATACCCAGAATGCAGCTGTTCTTCATTATTTATCGGGGGAACTGTCTTCTTCCTCTTTTAGATATAAAGATGAAAGCAGGAAAGTGCAAAGGAACCAAACTCTGTGAAGTTCGTGATACCACATTTCAAAATGCTCAGTGTTTTCCAACTTGATTAAAAAGCTTAGAGAAAAATATCTATAGAACTTTCAGGAAATGCTACTTGCTAGGGGCAAATTGAGACATTATCTTGAATAACAAAGGCTTATTTGTTTTCCTTTGCTGCTTGGACTGGGAAGGTGGTGCCTTTGGGAGAATGGTGGCCTAGAGTGCCTGAGGCCTGGATTCAGTCCCCAGCTCCACATAAACCAGGCACACAAACCTGTCACCCCAGCTCTGAGAGAGAGGAGGGTGGAGGCAGGAGGGTCTGAAGTCCAAGGACTTCCTCGGCTACTTGGTGAAGTTAATGGCCAGTCTGGATAATATAGTATCAAAACAAACAACCCTTCCCAAATAACCCCAGACCAACAAAATCCTCACAAAGCTTAACCTCATCAACACATCTTCTAAAGATTCTTTGTCATCAAGGACATTTCTGAGGTATTTACTGGCGTATGTGTTGTGCTTTCTAATGACAGATGGAATAAGACAGAGGATAGTCAGTCTGGCACCCCTTACGCAGGAGCGTGAAACGTATCTGCTGAGAATTCATAGCAGCATTCTCTATTTTCAGTAAGATTCTCCCAGGCTCCGCAGAGAAATGAACTGAGATGGAATTCAGGGGAACATCCTTAACAAGCCAGGAGAGATGTGGCAAGGACTGGAAGAACAAAGGAAATTCCTTGTCTTTAATGGACTTCAGAGGAGAGGGCTCCCCTACCTGGGAGGTATTGGGGTGTAGCAGCTTTGGGATAGAACTAGACAGGACATAACGTGATGAATCTCGAAGGTAACCCTAATGTCCCATCCTCTCAGTGAATTCTACATGCTGGGAGCTTAGCAGAGTATCGAGGTGTTAACTAGCATATAGGGCGTGCCTGATCCCCTGGACACAGGCACTGTCAGCAATCATCTTCCTCGTCACTGATTATTATATGGGTTAGTTCTAATAACAGCTTTTGTGATTAAAGTGCCCAGTTTTTAGTCTGCTTTCAATGACGTCGTATGGATCTGTGGATGGGGGACAGTGAGAGAAGAGTGACAGTCTCTACATTGATATACACACAGGAAAGGGGATATCCTAATCATGATAGTGTTGTTATTTGGTTTGAGTGTGAAAGAACCCGGAAACACTCTCAGCCCTACCTGAGAGCAGGTGCTCAGTGAATCCTGTCTGATCTGGATCCGTGGTTAGGACCAGAAAACACCCATGTCCAGCAGACTCAGTACAAGTAGATGGACAATTCTAATGTTTTCTCATCTCCTTTCTTCAAACTTTTATTTTAAAGTATTTTACTATTATGTATTAATTGTATAAAATAATGGATTTCATTATGACTTATTTTATTTGTAATTTTATTTTTTAATTTCAATTTACGTGTACGGGTGTTTTGTCTGCATGTTCATCCACGTACCACATGGTGCCTGATGCACACTGAGGCCAGAACAGAGTTTAGGTCCCCTGGAACTGGATTTACAGAAAGCTGTGAGCTGCCATATGAGTGCGGGGAATTGTAACCAAGTCCTCTGGAAGAACAGCCATTGCTCTTAGCCACTGAACCATCTCTCTATCTCCAGGACTCCTCTTAAAATTGACTCTATCCACGTCAGAAAACCAGTTGAAATATGACTTTTGCCATAGTTGTTGCGTTGGTCTGTCTTCATTGTCAACTCAACACAACCTGGAATAACCCGAGAAGGGGGTGTCTGTGAAGGATTGCCCAGAGCAAGCCGGTCTAAGAGAATGTCCGTCAGGAGTGTATGGTTTTAATTGTCTTAAGCGATGTTGGGAACCTAGCTTGAAATCGTGGAGGGAAATCATGAGCAGAGTCCTTCCTTCCTGCCCTTGGCTGTGAATTCCACGACTTTCAGGTTGGAGTTCCTGCCACAATAGTTTCCCTGTCATGGTGGATTATAACCTGGGCTGTGAGCTGTAATAAACCCCTTCTCTTCTCACTTGCTTCTGGTCAGGGTATTTCATCACAGCAGCAGAAGTGAGTTAGAACCATGTTGCTTCCACATATCTTTTTGAAATCTTTTTAAATTCGAACTTTCTCCCCCTTCCCTTTTTATTGAAATAGATTTATTTTTTCCTCCCATACTGTATCTTGATTATGGTTTTTAGTCGCTCTACTCCTTCAGTTCCTCCCTACTGCCCCTGCCATCTGGATCTTCTCCCTGTCTGTTTTTCATTAGTAAACAAACAGGCTTCTAATGGATAAAACTAAACTAAAATATAATCTAACACAAAAACTAAATACACCAGAGTTGGACAAAATGAGCTGAAGGAAAAGGGCCTAAGAGAAGGCACGAGAATCAGAGACCCACGCATTTGCATGCTCAGGAATCCCATAAAAAACGCTAAATGGGAAGTCATAATATATACACAGAGGACCTGGTGTAGACCCATGCAGGCCCTGGGCATGCTGCTTCCGTCTCTGTGAGTTCATATGAGCTTTGCTCAGTTGATTTCAAGGGCCTTGTTTGCTTGGTCTTCTCCAGCATTTCTGGCTCTCACACTCTTTCTGCCACTTCTTCCCCAGGGTTCCCTGAGTGTTGTGGGGGAGGGGGGATGCAGGGATTTGATGGAAAATTCCCATTTAGAGCTGATTATTCCAAGATCTCTCACTAACAGCATGTCCGGCTGTGGGCATCTGTATTTGTCTCAATCTGCTACAAGATGAACCTCCTCTTGGCTTCATCTTGCAACAAGATGCTGAGCAAGGCATTGATCTATAAGTATAGCAAAATGACATTAGGAGTCATTTTATTACAACTTTTTTTTTAACAGTAGTATTTGGTTTTACCCTAGGTCTTAGGCTATCTAGTCTCACGTCAATGGTCATCCAAGAAGTGTCCAGTGCAGGTTCCAACTTGTGGAGTGGCTCTTAAGTCAAATAAGGTATTGATTGATTACTCCCATAAGCTTTGTGCTGCCATTGCCCTAACATATCTTGCAGGCAGGACACCAGTGTAGATCAAAGGGTTTCTCTGGCTTGTTTGGTGTTTACATTTCTCTGTTGGTAGCACACAGAGTACTTTCTTATACCAAAGATGCTAGAATGTGGAGGTGAGGACTTGATGTAGATACCAGTTCAACTTCTTCATAATTAACAAGTTGTATATGCGTTGTTTTCAGCAATGCGGGCTGTCAGGTTGGGGAGAACAACCCATTGTCTTGGCTATAGCCTGGGTTATTTGGAGAGTCTTAATGATATCCCTTTGGCCAACAACTGAATTAAATGTAACCCATTCCTGGTACCTGAAGCTTCATTTGGTGACAAGAGATGGCCAATTGGGGACTCTGACTACTTTATTACTTGGCGTTTTCATTTAGATTGCATTCATATCTGTATGTATTTTAGGAAGCTTCTACTCTATTTAAAGTTTCCATACTATACCATAAATGGCCCTTAATAACAGCTGTCTCTCCAGGTACTCCCCAGCTCATACCCTTCCCCTCTATCCCACTTGAATCTCTCATTCCAGCCCTCTCCATCCATCCGCAACTGTATATTTTATTTCCCTTTCTTAGTGAGGTCTATCTGTACTGCCTTCCCACCCCAAGTCCTTTACTCTATACCTAACCTTTGTGGTTCTATGGATTGTAGCTTGGTTATCATTGATTTAACAGCTAATGTCCACATAAGTGTTTACATACCATTTTTCTGGGTCTGAGGTACCTCACTTGGGATGACTTTTTCTAGTTCCACCCATTTACCTATAAATTCATGATTTCATTTTTTAAAATGCCTGAGTAATACTCCATTGTGAAAAATGTACCATATTTTCTTTATCCCTTCTTCTGTTGGGGGACATCTAGGTTGTTTCCAGTCACTGGCTATTATGAATACAGCCACAAATGAACATGGTTGAGCAAGTGTCCTTGTGGTAGGATGGAGCATCCTTTGAGTATATGCCCAGGAATGGTATAACTGGGTTCTGAGGCAAATTTATTCCCAACTTTCTGAGGAACCACCATATTGATTTCCAAAGTGGCTGTGCAAGTTTGCACTCCTACCAGCAGTGGAGGAGTGTTCCCCTTTACTCCACATCCTCACCAGTATGAGCTGTCATTTGTATATGGATCTTACTCATTCTGATATGAGTAAGATAGAATCTCAAAGTAGTTTTGATTATCATTCCCCTGATGGCTAAGGATGTTGAACATTTCTTTAAGTGCTTCTCAGCCATTTGAAAATTTTCAGTTTACATTTCTACCCTATATTTCAGTTGGATTATTTGTCTTCTTGATGTATAGCTTTTTGAGTTCTTTATATATTTTGGACATTAGTCCAATATTGGATGTGGAGTTGGTAAACTCTGTTCCCCTTCTATAGGCTGTTGTTTTGTCCTATTGACCATGTCCTTGGACTTACAGAAATGTCTCAATTTCAGGAGGTCCCATTTACTAATTGTTGATCTTAGTGCCTGGGCTATTGGTGCTCTCTTCAGGAAGTTTTCTCCTATGCCAATGTGGTTTGAGGCTATTCCCCATTTTCTATTCTATCAGGTTCAGTATGTCTGGTTTTATGTTGATGTTTTTGACCTATTTGGAGCTGAGTTTTGTGCAGATTGGTCATTATGGATCTCCATCTATTTGGATTTTTTTACAACTGTTACCTAGTTTCACCAGTGAAAATCTTTGAAGATGCTGACTTTCATTTGTGTGTTTGTTTTTTCAGTGTGTTTTCCTGGTTTCTTTATCAATAACCAGGTGTCCACAAGTGAGTGTTTTTATGTTTGGGTCTTCAATTCAATTCCACTGATCAGTGTCCATTTTTGAGCCAATACCATGTGGTTTTTATTACTGTAGCTCTGTAGTACAACTTGAAATCAGGGATGGTGACACCACCAACAGTTCTTTTACTATTCAGGATTATTTTAGCTGTCCTAGGTATTTTGTTTTTCCACATGAAGCTGAAAATTATCCTTTCAAGATTTGGGAAGAATTGTGTGGGAATTCTGATGAAGATTTCTTTTGGTAGGATGGCCATTTTCACTGTTTTATCTTACTGATCCACAAGCATGGGAGATCTTTCCACCTTCTGATAGCTCCTTCAGAAGTTGAAGTTATTAATCATACAACTCTTTGCTTTGTCACAATTACTCCAAGATGTTTTATATTATTTGTGTCTATTGTGAAAGGTGTTGTTTCTGTGATATCTTTCTCAGACCATTTGTCATTTGTATATAGAGGGCTACTGATTTTTGTGAGATAATTTCATCTGTCTACTTTGCTGAAAGTGTTAGTCAGATATAGGAGTTTTGCAGTAGAATTTTTAGGGCCACTTATGCATACTATTATGTCATCTGCAAATATAGACATTTTGACTTCCTCTTTTCCAATTTGTATCTCTTTGATCCAATTGTATCCCTGCAATTGTCTTATTGCTATAGTTAAGATTCAAGTACTGTATTGAATATGTATATAGAGAGTGGACAATCTTGTCTTGTTTCTGAGCTTAGGGGAATTTCTTTTGAGTTTTTCTCCACTTAAGTTGATGTTGGCTATGGGCTTGCTGTAAAATGCCTTTATTATGTTAGGTATGTCCCTGTATCCCTAATCTTTCCAGGAATTTTTAATCATAAAGAAGTGTTGGATTTTGTCAAAAGACTTTCCTGCAACTAATGAGATGATCATGTGGTTTTGGTCTTTCATTTTGTTTATATGGTAGATTACATTTATCGATTTACATTTATAGAACCATCCCTGTATCTCTGGGATAAAGGCTACTTGATCAAGGTGGATGATCTTTTTGATGTGTTCTTGGATTCAGTTTGCAAGCACTTCATTGAGAACTTTTGCAACAATGTTCAAAAAGAAAAGTGGTTTGTAAGGTTTTTTGTTGTTGTTGTTGAGCCTTTATGTGATTTGGGTATCAGGGTGACTCTGACCACATAAAATGGATTGGACAACATTTCTTCTGTTTCTATTTTGTGGAATGATTTGAAGAATATAGATGTTAACTGTTCTTTGAAAGTCTGGTAGGATTCTGTAATAAAGCCATCTGGCCCTGGACTTTTGTTGTTGTTATTGGGAGACCTTGAATGTTTGTTTACTTAACTCAGGTTATAAGTTTGTTTACATTGTTTAGCCAATCTTGATTTAACTTTGTTTAAGTGATATATATTGAGAAAATTATCCATTTCTTTTATATTTTCCAATTTGGTGGAACAAAGATATTTAAATTGTGTCCTTATTATTCTGTGGGTTTCCTTGAAGTCTGTAATTACATTCCCCTTTTCATTTCTAGTTTTGTTAACTCGGGTATTCTTTCTTTGACTTTTAGTAAATTTGGATAAGCATTTGTCGATATAACAGATTTTCTCAAAGAATTAATTCTGTTTCAATGATTCTTTGTATTGATTTTGCTTGTTTGTTATTTTATTGATTTCAGCCCTAAGTTTGATGATATCTTGCTGTCTATTCCTTTTGAGTGTGATTTCTTCTTTTTGTTCTTGAGCTTTTAGGTGTGCTGTTAGTTATTAATATGAAAGATCTTTAATTTTTAATGTAGGCACTTAATGCTATGAACTTGCCTCTAGAACTGGTTTCATTATGTCCCATAAGTATGGGTATGCAGTGTATTCATTTTCATTCAATTTTAAAGTCTTTAATTGCTTTCTTAATGTCTATCTTGACCCATTTTTCATTCAGTAGAGAGCTGTTCAGTTTTCATGAATTTGTAAGCTTTCTGTTGTTTCTGTGGCTGTTGCTATCTGGTTTTCATCAGTGGATGTCATATGGGTTGCAGGGTGTTGATTTTTTTAGAAATCTGTTGAAACTTGCTCTGTGTCTGTGTATGTGGTCAGTTTGGGAGAAAGTTCCATGAGAAGCTGAGAAGAAAATCTATTCCTTTGTGTTTGGATGAAATCTTCTGTAAATACCTGTTAGATTCATTTGGTTATAACATCAGTTAACTCTAGCATTTCCCTGTTTAGTTTTTGTCTGGGTGAGCTGTCATTGGTGAAAGTGGGGTACTGAACTCTCCTGCCATTAGTGTGAGGGTCAGTATGTGATTTAAGCTACAGTAATATTTCTTTTATGAACTTGAGTGCCCTTGTGCTAGTTGTATAGATATTAAGAATTGAAATATCCTCTTGGAATTTTTCCTATGTTGAGTATGTGGTGCCCTTCCCTATCTCTTCCGAATTAGTTTTTTTGTAAAGTCTATTTTGTCAGATATTAAAATGGGTACACCAGCTTGTTTCTTATGTCAACTTGCTTGGAATATCTTTTTCTATTCTTTTAGCCTGAGGTGATTGATGTGTATCCTCGATGTTGAGGTATGTTTTTTTTTTTTTTTTTTTTTTTTTTTTGATGCAGCAGAATGATAGATCCTCTTTTTGAATCCATTCTATTAGTCTGTGTCTTTTTATTTGGGAACTGAGACCATTGATGTTGGGAATACCCATAAGCAGTGTTTGTTGATTCCTATTATTATTATTATTATTATTATTATTTGTTGTTGTGTGGTGGTGGTGGTGGTGGTGTGGTGTGTGTGTGTGTGTGTGTGTGTATGTGTGTGTGTGTGTGTGTGTGTGCGTGTGTGTGTGTGTGTGTGTGTGTGTGTGTGTGTGTGTGTGTGTTTTCCCTATTCTGACTTGTAGTCTGGAATTATTTATTCTCTGTGTTTTCTGGATGTAGTCAACCGCTTTAGGTTTGAGTTTCCTCCTATTGTTTTCTATATGACTGGATTTGTAGATAGATATTGCTTAAATTTGTTTCTTTTTTTTTTAATCACAGAATGTCTTATTTTCTCCATCTATTGTGATTGAAAGTATTGCTGGGTATATCTAGGCTGACATTTGTGGTCTCTTAGATTTTTGTAGAATGCTCTTTTCTGTCCATGCTTTTTTGTCTTTTAGAATCTCCAAGTTTCCATTGAGAAGTCAGGTGAAATTCTAATAAGCCTGCCTTTATAAGTCTCTTTCCTTTTTATCTTTTAATATTCTTTCTTTGTTCTGCATGTTCAGTAGTTGATTATTATGTGCCAAGGATAATTTCTTTTCTGGTCCAGTCTACTTAGTGATGGGAATCATATTCCTGTACCCTGTTAGGCACCACTCCTTCTTTAGGTTCAGGAAATTTTCTTCTATGACTTTGTTACAAATATTTTGTACCTTCGATCTGTGTTTCTTCCCCTTCCTCTTTTCCTACTGTTCCTAGATGTCTTTTCATAGCACTTCAGATTTCCTGGATTCTTTTGGGCAAGGAGTTATTTAGATTTAACTATTTGAGCAAGGTATCCGTTTCTTCTAAAATGTCTTCAATGCCTGAGATTCTTTCTTCCATCTCTCGTATTCTGTTTGTGAGGCCTGCCTCTGAGGTTCCTTTTTGAATTCCTAGATTTTCCTTTCCAGATTTCCCTTTGCTTGGGTTTCCTCTATTGATCTTATTTTCACTTTCAGGCCTTGAATTAAACTGTTCATTTCCTTCTACTGTTTGTGTTTTCATAGATTTCTTTAAGGTGTCATTCATTTCCTCTTTAAGAACCTCTATCATACTCATAAAAGACATTTTAAGGTATTTTCTTGTGTTTTATGTTGGACTCGTCATGGCCTGTTGTGTAGGGTTGCTTGGTTCTAAAGGGGACATGTCCTCATGGCTGTTATTGTGTTTTTATACTGTGTATATGCATTTGGGTTTGGGAAGATTGTAATTCTAGGTGCTGATATCTGGTCTTGTCTTTGTTGGATGAATTTTTTTCCCCTTGGTTTCTATTGCACTCTCTGGTTCTTAGGAGGGTGCGGTGGCTGTGTGTTGCCTGACAGGAAATTCTTCTGGGATTCTGATAAGTGTGGCCACTGGCGTTTTCAGACAAAATGTATTTCTGTGTATTCGAGCTGATACTTAGGAATGGGAGTGACAGGCAGGTTGGGGGTGTCAGGGGGTCCACAGGATGGAGGAAAACAAGGTGTTCCACCAGGATATGCTTAGTTTGCTGGGAACTGGAGCAGAGAGTGACTGGGGGGTTGAACTTGGAGGACTGAAGGGAAAGGTAAAGATAAAGATCTGTAGTTAACCCACCTGCTTTCCTGGGTGGAGTGACCTGAGTGTTCACAGGGGTTGTCTGGGTGAGTTGAAGTTTGTGATAAAGCAGTGAGTGGGGAGTGGGGTGGGAAGGTAGGAGGCGAAGATCTGTATGATGTGCACTGGAGATGGGGAAGGGTGGAGGGAAGAGAGGCCTCAGCAGGTGGTCTGGTGCAGAGCTAGGGATGAAAAAGGGGAAACTGATTTGTAGAAGGGGGATCTACTTGTTTCTCTGGTCAGAGGCACGTATCTATTTCTTATATGGAAAACAGAATAAGCTTCCTGAGGAATATGGAAGTCTCTAAGACCTGTTTAAATTATTTCACTTTGTCTGTCTATCTATCTATCTATCTATCTATCTATCTATCTATCTATCATCTATCTATCATCTATCTATGTATGTATCTATGTATCTATGTATCTATCTATCTATGTATCTATCTATCTATTTGATGTGCGCATGTGATATGTGTTGGCATGCATGTACTATGGCATGAGTATAGAGATCAGAGGACAGCTTGTGGCAGTCAGTTCTTGTCTTCTACCAACTGGTCCCAGGACTCAGACTAAGGTCATCAGGCTCAGTCTTTACTTGAGTCCTTCACTGGCATGGTAAGACCTAATTTTTACAAGAAGAAAAAAAAGACTGTTTACTCTTTCTGTATTTTTGTGAGTCCATAACAGGACAGATAATTCATGAATAATGTATTTGCATTTATTATAACTGTGTCTGGTTAATAAGAAGCAATTAAAATGTTCTCAACCCTTTATCAGCTTTCTTTTATTTGCTCTGATAACAAACCTTGCCCTGTGTTAAACTGCATAGTTTACTGAAGGAGATTCCCTTAGGGTGCTGTGATTCACTCCTGGAATCCCAAGACATGAGAGTTGGGGGAAAGAGGAACAGGAGCTCAAAGCCACCCCAGCATCAAACTCAAGACCAACTTGGGTTGTAGAACAGCTGACTCAAAAGAACAAAGTCAGTAACAAAATGTGAGGAAATTCTCTCAGAATACTACTAGTAACTAATTGTGATTCTTAAAAAGCTTATGGTAGGCCTATATTTTAAAACATTTAACCCAATTTTTTCTTTTAAATAACATGTTCTAAGGTTTTGTAACATATATATATATATATATATATATATTATATATATATATATTTATTTTTGAAAATAGATTCTTTTTTTCATACAATACATCCTGACCACAGTTTCCCCTCCCTCCACTCCTACCAGATCACCCACACCTCTACTCTCCCTGAAATCTACTCCTTTGAGAAAAGAGCAGGCCTCCAAGGGACAACAGCCAACCACAACAAAACAAGACACAAGAGAAGGCAAAAGCTCTCATATTGAGGCTGGACAAGGCAACCCAACAGGAAGAAAAGGGACCCAAGGGCAGGCAAAGAGTCAGAGACAAACCTGCTCCCACAGTTAGGAGCCAACAGCAACAGTATATCGTGTACACAGAGTATTCATTTTCATACTACTGCCTCCTACCTTTATCTTTCCAGTTCCTATCTTTTTTGTTGTTGTTCTTTGCTTGTGATTTTTCCAGTTGAAAAAAAAATCTGAGTCAGGCAAACTTTTTGAGGTTATGTATAAAATAAATAGTTACAAGCAAGCATTCATAAAATTTGCTCCTGGAGCTGAGGCTATGTGTACTTCCTTTATGAAGATGAATGACTGCTAAACACCATCCTATTTAAATAAAGCTTTGAGTTGAGCAAGATGATTGGAAGTTGCATTTTGTTTTTTGAAGTTGGTCTCCAGAACAATGGTCTCCTAGCAACAATCATTAACTGACAAAAAAAAAAAAAAAAGAAAGAAAAGAAAAGAAAAGAAAAAGAAAAAAAGACTACCATCAGTGGAGTAGACTGATGTTTATTGTAGGACTAATTTGATTCATGTGCACAGCAAATGTACCCCAAAGCACCACATTCCTGAGAAATTGCTTGAATCCTTGCACGGAAGAAATTGCTCACTGCATCATTATGAAGAGGCCCTTTGGAACAAATTCTGTTGCAAAGTCTTACACTTCAAAATAGCAATAGATAAGTCAAAATTTTCTCCTGCTCACAGCAGGATCCTGATTGCCGTGACTTCTTTCTTTACACAGAACCCATCTTTAAATGTTCAAGGGTTGTAAACAGCCCCACGTTCATTTTCATCCTGGTGCTCTCAGCAAAGTGACAAGGGGTCTCCAATCCCCCCTCATTTAAACACGGAATTAGAATATGCTGGAGTAGATGGCTCCCAAATCTTCTAAGAAATGTTTTTGCTGTATATACCAAATAAATTGTTTTTGATTTTAATTAGCACATAATCAATTTGTGCTGTGAAATTCACAATTAAATAGAAATTAGGCAAGGTAGCAAAATAGAAAAAAAGATCCTAAGTAATTTTAATAACTAGCATGTGATTGACATTGTGTTCGGCATTATAAAGTAGTTTTATTAGCATATCATTAAACCCAATGATGCCAATTTCTTTTCATGCACAAGGGAACTAGAAAACATCAGGGTGAGATGACGCAGGTCCTAGAGCGTGAAGCAAATGAAAGATTTCAAGCCTGAATTGGTTCTTCTCCGGGCCTTTGATTGCTGCTCTTTGAATTTGGAAGTGATCTCAAGTAAACAAAATATTTGCTAATGCTGAGATGTGGCCACTCATCACCAAGACAACAGCATGTCTGCAGTTTTCTCTTTAGTTGTATGGAGGCCTTATTGTTTTAGGATCCAAGCTCTGTTTTGGAAGTGGTATGACTGAAGAGTTAGGCCATATGGGACCCTGTAAAAGCCATGCAGTTTCTCTGTCTCACTCGCCCTGTCTCTACATTATTAAATTTATATAGCATTTACTTGTTTGGGAAGAATATTAAATGAAAAACACTGCTAAGAAAAACACTAAAATACTTAGCACAGGGCCTGTCATGAAGGAGTCTGTTGTCTTCTGCACAATGCATTGAGTTTGAGGTCATTATTGCTAAGTTACTCATTCATGACTATCACCTGGATTTATATCATAGAATCTTTATTGAAAATGTGGCCAGAAGACCAGCAGCATTGTCCATATTTATGGTACCTATTGTACAGAGTTTATAAGCTGCATACAATCTTAGTTTGTAGCAAAGATATACTGGTTAGGAACCTGCATTTCAACAATATACTCAGGTGAATATTTTTATGCATGTAGGAGTTTAAGGAGCACCAAGTATTAAGCTATTGTCTCTAAGTTCTCTTTTATAGTAGGTAGGTCATCATACATCCTTATTTTCTATTTCTATGACATCTTTATGTCTCTATGTAGACATAAACATGAGAATCTACACACACACACACACACACACACACACACACATACACACACACATATGAGAGAGAGACACTTTTATACAAAATGCTTAAGATCTGAAGCATTTCAGATTCTAGATTTTTTTTTCAGAAATTGGAATATATGCATATGCATAATGAGGTATTATAGAAACAGGACCGAAGACTAAACATGGAATTCACTTACTTTTTTTTTTTTTTTTTTTTTTTTTTTTTTTGGTTTTTTGAGACAGGGTTTCTCTGTGTAGCTTTGTGCCTTTCCTGGAACTCACTTGGTAGTCCAGGCTGGCCTCGAACTCACAGAGCTCCGCCTGGCTCTGCCTCCTAAGTGCTGGGATGAAAGTCGTGCGCCACCACCACCCGACTTCACTTATGTTTTCTCTATGCTATGTAAACACTAATCCTGAAAGCCATCTCATACATTGTTTTATGACTTTGTGCATGAAGCAACACCTGTGTATTTTTACCCCCTACAAAGATCAGTACCACCATTTACCATTCATCTGGACGATCTCTCTGGTGTTTTGGAAGTCATTACAATTTGCGAATGTGAATTTATGCACAATTAATAAACAATCATTTTTCTTACACTTATTCATACATAAGTACTTCATGGTAAAAATCATGAAACTCGCTGATAAGAACATCACATGTTCAGGGCACACAAGCCATACAGTGCATCACTAGAGTGGCCGTGTAAACAGTGACACATCACAGTGGCACATCAGCACCAGGAGACAGCTGCAGGCCCAGACTCCACTGGGAAGCACTGCCATGGTTACATGGTTACTGCAACTCTGGTTTATTTTTTTTTCTTTAGGTGAGAAAACACATCAGAAGCAACTGAGGAAGCAGGAAACAGATCCTTTAGGGATGAGGAGGCATTCTGCAAGATAACTTTTTAAAGTAATTCCTTCATATTTATCTTCCATCTTCTTCATTAAAGACAGCTTTTGTCTTAGATGTCTTTCTGATTCTACAAACTGGTCAGTTTTGGGAACTGTTACCAATTCGCATTGCCCTTCACACATTTTCATCCTATTTTCTACAGGTGCTTACTTTCTTTAGTTAGTAATGTCATATTTAATGTTATAGTATAATCGTGACCACCACGATCCATTATCAGTGAATACAAAGTTGGAGCCTCATTGATACTGAAAATTTCTTTGATGATTACTTTTTTCTTTCTCATTAAAGACCTCTGTGTGTTTGTGAACACAGACAGACAAATGAACACACACACACACACACACATCATCATCATCATCATCATCATCATCATCTAAGAAGGGGGAACATCAATCGAGGAATTGATTATATATACGTAAATACACACATATGTGTTTATATATATGGAAGTCAGAAGTTTTTTCTTTACTTGACATACCGAATCTTTCAATGGGACTGCCTTTTTCACATCACTGAATGTAGTCACAAGCCAGAGGTTGGCACTGTCATGCATGCCCATACTACTGGTGACTGTGTACCAAGGTTTGAAAACTGTTTTCATAGCATCTTTTATGCTAAACTACTTTGAGAAGATTCCTCACCCATGTTCAAGTTGTCAGGCTTTCTCTTTCTACCTTGAATTAGTTAACACTCTGCACCAGTCTGCATTATTTTTGTAAAAGTGACTGCTGTCCCCTCTGTCTAGTCATGCTAACAGTACACACTTTAAAAACTATGTTAGCCCAATGATTGTACTTCTTACATGATGTGATTGTTGTAATGTTTTAGTGCACCTTTAACAATTCTTTTACATTCTAATGCATTTTAGTTGATTTTAAGTACTATTTGCATGGGAGTTCATTAATTTACTGTGCTCTATTTTGATAAAATTCACTCGTATATGTGCTATGAACTCCAAAGCAAAGAATACTAATTGGCTCCTTAAAAAAGAAATAGTCCATGTTTAGTCTCTTCATTGTTTTCTCATGCTGTTCAAGAAAGTGTTTTCACTCTTATTCTACATTGTTCTATTAAGGTCATGTGCAGAGAAAATGTGTAAATATTACTTTAGACTGGAACTTGAGCTGCAAGATGAGCAGAAAAGTTGCTGAGGAATAATGAAACCATGTGATCACCAACCACTCCTGTCACTGGCACAGAATGTTTATGCAGCAAGAAGAAGAGATAGCCATTGTGATCTAGACTTTTTCTTAGACTAAGACAGAATAGCAAGGAATTCACTCACTTAAAACCAAGAGGATTGGGAGGGGCAGGGTTCATGTTGGGACATATGCCTAGCACATATATAGCCATGGACTTAGTCTTCAACATTTCAAAATATTTACACTAGCATGTTGCTTTAGCTTGGGTTTCTACTGCTGTGAATAAAGACTATGGTCGAAGTCAATGGGAGGAGGAAAGCATTTATTTAGTCTTATACTTCCAGGAAACAGTCACCCATCACTGAGGGAGGTTAGGATAGGAACTAAAAGCAGGTACCTGGACTCAAGCGCTGCAGCAGAGTTCAAGGAGAAATGCTCCGTCTTGACTTGTTCTACATGGCTTGCTCAGCCTGCCTTCTTACACAACACAGGACCACCACTGCTCACAGTGGACTGGGCCCAACCCCACCTCCACCCCACACCCCACTCATATCAATGATTAACTAAGAAAACTCTCTACAGAATTGTCTACAGGACCATGCCTCAATTGATGTTCTTGATTCCTAGGTGGCTCTGGCTTGTGCCTAGCTGTCAACAGAACAAAACCAAAACATCAGCAGCAACAACCACCTAACCAGCACACACACACACACACACACACACACACACACACACACACACACACACATATGTGTGTGTTGCCTCAGCTCAGCTCAGCATAGTTATTCTGTCCTTGGCATTCTTGCATCTTGCTTGGGCCATCTCATCAGCTATAGTCAGTGTATTTCTGGGGACAGTGCCAAGACGCTGACGTGTATTCGTGACTTGCTTTGGCATCAGATTTCCGTGAGGGATAACCTAGGGAAACATCAACAGATTCACCTGTTGCTTTGTGACTAAGTGTTTTATCACTGAAAACCTTACAAGTTTAATTCTGTGTCTCCTCTTAAATCTCTGTATCCATCCTGCTAAATATTCATCATTCCATTCACAGTGATGGGTCTTTGCTTGTATCATCTTCATTACCTGTGACATGTTTTCATTGTCACTTTGATAAGCCCAGTCTCTCAATCAAAAAATTGTTTTTTTTTTAACTCTACCCAGTGTTTTCTTATTTCTCATTATCTCTCCTCACCTTTAGCACCAAACAATTATTTATCTTTCTCTTTCTTTAGGTGACATTCAGTGGTCATCTAGATGTTGTACTCTTTTATAAAATGCTTCTCACCTCATTGCTGAAACTACCAAATGACTTCAAAAATATTTTCAATGCTGTATTTACACCACAGCACAAAACATAAGCCAAAACATCCAATGACTAATGCACACAGCTCTCGGCTCTGTGTGAGGCATCCTGTGGAACCTGCTTTGGGTGTCTGGGCAGAACACAGGCAATGCTATTATATTACCTTTCCATGCTGAGGTGGATGAATCTGGATACAATCTGAAAGCATAGTCCAGTTTACAAAGCCCCATACTTTCCCTTGAAAATGCCAAGCAAATGGTATGCCATCATGTTTTCACAATTATTACATGTATGTGTTTATATGTGTGGGCACATGTGTGCCATGGTGTGTATGTGCAGATCAGGGGACAAGTTTTGGAAGTAGGTTCTCCCCTACTATGTACAGTGATCTGTTCCAAAAGATCAAGTGTAGAATTTCCCATTTAGGTCATTTTTTTTTTTTTGGCATTCATAGTTAGGATTTCAGATGTCAGACTTTCTGATTAGAAATGCTTAACTAGTTCCCTATCTGTCTGTCTGTCTGTCTCTGTCACACACACACACACACACACACACACACACACACAATGTGTTTCGTGCCAGGCAGCATGAGACTTTGGAATTTGTTAGTGAAGAGTGAAATATTTCCTTTTCTAGAACCTGAAATGCTAAGGGATAAGCACCATGAAGAACTGGAGACTGCAGACCAAGTATTCCACCAGGAAGAGGAGCAACCAAGAAAGCCACAAACTAACTGGGCTCCATCTATTGGTCTCATTAGTTTAAGAGTGATAAGCTATCTAAGCCATATGAAATAAAAAAAATACATTTCCAACAGTTTGGGAGATTCTGTGAATTGGTTATCACTTGACTAGTTAATACTTCTTGAAGCATCGTGGTGAAGACTGCTTGATCTGAGCTCAAGTGAATCTTCAGTAGTCCCTCTAAAATGATTCGGTTTATAAACTGCCTTTCCAGTCTCCACTGGCTAGTGGAATTAAGAACTCTTGCAATGAGGCTTGCTAATTAAAGCTGGCTTACTGGGTATTATAATCAAACAGGACTGTGTGTGGTTTTGCTTTTCTGTTCTAAGGTATAATAAAGCTTAAAGCTTGAACTTGGCTCATTAGATGTGGTGGTTCATTTGGTTGATTTTTTCTTTCATCCCAGAGATTCTAATGTAATCATTTTATCATGCAGTGGGTATGTAAATTTGTTGTGTAAGGACTCCCAAATGAGCAGGACTCAGTCTCACACTGCATTGAAGACTGAAGATTATTTTAAACATCTAATGAAGGAGAGATAAGAAAGACATTTTTCTCACCTGGGAAAATCAGCCTTTCTCAGTGGGCTAAAGAAAGTAAGAAAATTCTGTATGATTCCTTGCATGTTTGCATTTACTTTTGAGTTATGTGGATTCCCAGGGAGTCTTTCTCATTATATCTGTGGTTTTTTTCACAGTTCAGCTTTAAGGTTGTGTTGAGAGGTGTGTTGATAGGTGTGCTTCTATTTCTAGCATCCTAGAATGTTGTCTGAATGCCTCACAAGCATGTGAGAGAAATCCTGCACAATCTTGTGTTGGAGGGACTTGTTTTCAATCTCTACTTTTCAGCTGAGGAAACTCTAGCTCTATGTTCCTGTGGTTTGAGCATGTGATGAAACATTTTACCCAAGAAAAGATGAATAGGCTGAAGATGTAAAAAGATCCAGGAAAGAGCCATCCAGATATTAAATGGACATAAGGATAGCCTGGTTTGCTTTGTGATAGTTTTCTTTCCAATATTTTATTTTGTCATGCTTATCAGGGATAGGATATTTTACCTGATTATTAATACACCAAAATAAAAAAAATCATTCTGAATTAATTTCACCCTTGAATATGGAATTTGACTTGCTTTCCTCTTTATTTTGTAATTTTTTTAAATTTAATTTTTACAGTTTACTATCTTGCTGAAAGATAACCCACTTCCTATCTATGTAAAACTGTGCAGTATCTTTATTAGTTTGGAACCTCAAAATTCTCATCTATGGAATAAGGGAAGATAATATGTATGATAACAATGATAATACATACTTCATAAGATTATTATAATGAGTAATGGATTAACTTTTGAGAAGTTTCTCCAACAATGCTTGACACACAGTAAGGGCTATGAGTTTGCTAAGAATAAAGTAGAGATAAAATCTATAGAAAATAAGCTCAATAAAAAAGCCCTAATTGACTCTCAATAAAAATAAAGTGAAATATAGAACATGGGCCTTTTAGATAAAGTCAACATTTTGCTTGCAGAATAATTCTTTTTTTTATTATTTTATTTCATTTTGTTGAAATGGTGTCTCATGTATCCCAGGCTGTTTTCGAACTCACTAGGTGGCTGATGGTGTTGTTGAACTTCTGAAGATCCTTCCTCCATCTGTGAAGTACAAACGCAGGACTTTGTGCATGTTAGGCAAGCAATCTGCCACATGACCTATGTCCAAGAACCATGTTTTTAGAAGTACTTTTTGTTAAGTAGAGTTTTATGGATCAAATTTTTGTTTGACTTTTCACACATGTATATAGTATGCTCTGATTACTTCCCACCTCTATTATCTACATTCTATCTCTATAACCCTCCCTTCAAGTCTCTGACAGTCCCTTTCCCAGGTTCCCAAATTTTGGTTCAGTTTTATTAAACCAGGACCATTTGTATGACTATTGGTTAGAGGTATCCTTTGGTACCTGGTGGGGTTTTTGGTGGGTATGCAATGATTTCACCACTCCATGACTCTACTAGTAGCATAGTTCAGGAGTGAGGTGTAGGGCCCCACAAATTCCTCCTTCATTCTTTGAAGACCTAGTGTGGGCATATGCATTCACTAGGAGTTCATAATTTCAGTGGCTGTGTTTTGTCTAGAAGATGATGCTTCATAGCCTTTCTGGAGTGCCATAAGACTCATTGCTTCTTTCTAGGATAAAATTCACCAGGAGAACATTCATTATTTTACTCATGTTAACCCTGAGAACAGAACAGAGAATATGCCAGAGAGTTGGCATCTGATAAATGTTGTTTTAATTAATGAACATTTAATCTATTCTTTCTCCACAATTTTCCTGGAATTCTCAGTGTGGTCAAACTCCCCCTTTTCCAGACATCCCTTGTTAGTTCAGATTCTTGTGACTTCAGAGAAGCAACCACAGAGCTATTGTTCTGGGAGGATTCTGACATAATTAGGAGTTTCTGGAAGGGACAGTAACTTCCAGAAACCTTACCAACACAATTCACATCTTTGAGTTACGTACACTGGCAATTTTTTTTTAAGTGAGGCAATGACTTCAGTATGCCTGTTTCTTATGCCATGAAGAAGCATTTCAAAATACCATTAAAAATCATGGCAATTTCCATGAATCCTAAACCACTTGTTCCATGAACAGAAGAGTTCTTTAAGAAAGACTCTTCTAGGAAAGTTTAATATATGTGTATAAAATATTTTCGGCAAATGCTTATTGAACAATTTGGAAAAAAACAATTTCAGTATCCATATTGAGACCATCATCTCTGTAAGTTGTAGATGTGCATTTTAAAGAGATTGTTATTGATTAAAATATTTAATGATATTTTAAGTCCTTGTGGAGAAAAACATATCTAGTATAGTTATTTTTATTGTCTCTATTAACAGCATTATATATTCCCATTTCCCCCACTCCTCCATTTCCTGATAGTATCTCCTATTGGTCTTATTATAATATTCCTTAGGCTTGTTCCAAAACTGACTTTTGGAATCATGTTGCCCTGTCTTCTGTATGTTCACTAAGAGTTTTATTAAGAGTTTGCTCCCAGAGACCGAACTCTAATTCTCCTTGATTACTTCTGGCCAGTAGCCAGAAGCAAGTAGCAAAATTAACCCAATAGTCACATCTGTATAATCTCGACTTCCCTTCAAGTTATGGTGGCAATTTCTCCAGTATGGGAGAAGAGATTGTGTCAATAGGGTATATGAATGATGGGAGGAGGATGAAGAGAGCACGAGGACCGAGTAGGCAGGAATTTGTGAATGATAGTACAGGCAGGAAATGAATAGAGAAGAGAAGACATCATACCAGCTTGACAGACAGAGCAGATTGTGGGGGACTTAATAAAGTTACCATGGGCAGACTATTCTGAGTCTTTCAGCTTTCTTTGAGTGTTTTTCATTTTGATGAAATTATCTCAAAATTGCCTTTTTTTTCTTAATGATAGTCTTTTTTTCTCCTTTTCCCCTTCTTGAGATAGGGTCTCACTGTAGAGCCCCAGCTGGTCTAGAACTCATTATATAGAGCAAGTTGGCAACAAACTCGCAGAGATCCTCTTGCTCCTGCCTCCTGGGTGCTAGAATTAAAGGCACGTACCCGCACCCTTGATTTTCTTCCTATTTATCTACAATGTAATGCTAGCAAAGTGCACATATTTAATAAGTTTCAAGACTTCAAGAACCCAGTGGGTTATACTTCTCATTAGCTATTAGATTGCGTTTTGGGTATCACAGAGCACTCACTGTTATGGCAAAATGCATGGTGAAGGCAACTTAGAGAAGAGAGGATTCATTTTGGTTCACAATTTAAAGACATGGTTCATTACTGCAGGGGAAGTATAGCAGCAGGAGCATGAGGCAGCTAAACTCATCATACCAACAGTCAGGAAGCAGAGCGAGGTGAATTCTGATGCTCAGCTCACTCTCTCATTTTCATTCAGTCTAGGATGCTATCCTAGGGGATGATGATACTGCTCACATTCAAGTTAGGTCTCTCTGCTCTGTTAAGTGTTTCTGGAAACCCAGAAGTATTTTCATGGTTATTCTAAATCCCATGTGCTGTGGATGATGGATTGATAAATAAAATGCTGATTGTCCAGTAGCCAGACAGGAAGTATAGGCGGGACAAAGAGAGAGGAGAGGTCTGGGAAGTGGAAGGCTGAGGCAGAGAGATGCTGCCAGTAGCCACCATGAGAAGATGTTATGGTACCAGTAAGCCACAAGCCACGTGGCAACTTATAGATTAATAGAAATGGGTTAATTTAAGATATAAGAACAACTAGCTAGAAGCCTGAGCCATTAGGCCCAACAGTTTAAATAATGTTAGTGTCTGTGTGTTTATTTTATAAGTGGGCTGCAGGACTGCAGGGGTTTGGCGGAACCCGGAGAGAAGCTCTCCAGCTACACCCATTAAATTGGCTACAAAGATTAACCATGGCACACTCCAAATCTTTTATTTCAATGCCTTTGTGGTAGTTTGAATGAAAATGGCCCCTATAGGCTCATAAGGAGTGGAACTATTTGAAATAATTAGGACCTAAGGCCTTGTTGGAGAAAGTGTGTCATTGGGGTGGCTTTGGGGTTTCAGAAACCCAAGCCAGGCCCAGTGTCTCTCTCTTTTCCTGCTGTCTGTCTATCCAGATACAGAACTCCAGACTCCTTCTCCACCACCACGTTTGCCTGTGAGCTGCCATGCTTCCCCCATGATAATAACGGGCTAAACCTCTGAAACTGTAAGCCAGACCCAATGAAATTTTTTATTTTATAAAGATTGCCCTGTGTTTTAGTTAGGGTTTCTATTGTTATGAAGAGACAACATGACCATGGCAACCCTCATAAAAGAAAGCAATTATTTGGGGCTGGCTTATAGTTTCAGAGGTTTAATCTACTATCATTATGGAGGGAATCATGGCAGTGTGCAGGCAGACATGGTGCTGGAGAAGGAATTATGATTTCTATATCTGGATCAGCAGGTAGCAGGGAGAAAGACAGCCTGGCTTTAGCATTTGAAACACCAAAGCCTACCCCCAATGACATAGTTCCTCTAACAATACCACAGGTAGTTCAACAAGGCTACACTTCCTATTAATGCCACTTCCTGGTGACCAAGCTTTCAAATCTATCAACCTATGGCAGCATTTCCTATTCAAACCAACACACTGTGATCACAGTGTCTCTGCACAGTAACAGAAGACTAAAAGAGCCTGCATTAGTTTGCTAGGGCTACAATGATTATTGACTTATACAACAGAAATGTATTATCTTTCTCTTCTGGACATCCTTCGGTTTGCAAGATTTTGCCTTTCAATGTCTGGGAAGAATTTGTTGCATGTCTCTCTTCTAGTCTCTGGTGGTTTACTGGTAATCATTCACATCCTTTGGCTTGTAGACACATTGCCCTGATCTTATTTCTATTTTTTATTTTTGTTTTTTTGAGACAGGGTTTCTCTGAAGCTGTAGCTTTGGTGCTTGTCCTGGATCTCGCTCTGTAGACCAGGATGGCCTAGAACTCACAGAGATCTGCCTGACTCTGCCTCCTGAGTGCTGGGATAAAGGTGTGTGCCACCGCTGCCCTGTGATTCTGATCTTACTTTTAATGTGGCATCCTCCTGCACCATGTGTGTGAATGTGCCTGTGTCCAAATTTTTAATTTCTAGATAGATGTCAACCATATTTGATTTTTGGTCCATACTTCTCCCTTAGTATGTGGATGTCTTCATATCTTATTACATCTAGAATTTTTTTTTTTTTTTTTTTTTTTTTTTACAAATTCACCATATTCTAAGATACTTGGAGTTAGAGCTTTAGCATGTGAGCAAGGCACACACAACTTAATTCAGAAAAATGCTAATTTTTGAAAATTTAACTTAATTTCTTAATACTGGATAATGACCACTTAGGTTTAATATTCTTTCTGAGAATCATTAGTCTCTGTAATGAGCAAAACCCATGTACACACAAACTTTTAATTAACAAAGTGTAACTCCTTAGCTGCTTAAATAGACTCTCACATGTTTTTCACATGGAAAAACACGATCACGAGAGAGAAGGGCTGCAAGTTACCCTGGCACTAGTTGAGGAAGGTGCAGCTGAGTGTGTGGGTCACATGTATCTCTCCCACAGGTCAATGTCAAAATTTCAGGGCCCTTCTTTTTCAAAGGGAGCTCTAAGATCCCTGAAGAAAATAAAGATTATTATCTTCCTGGAACTCACTTGGTAGCCCAGGCTGGCCTCGAACTCACGGAGATCCGCCTGCCTCTGCCTTCCGAGTGCTGGGATTAAAGGCGTGCGCCACCACCGCCCGGCTAAAGATTATCTTTTAATCAACCCTTTCTACCTGGATTAGAAAACGTCTTGAAATCTGTATTTACCCTCTCTCTTATAGTGTAAAGGAAACCCATCATGAGGCATATTCCAATCTTGAGATGTGAGTCCAACAACAGAGAATCCATCTAGTCTTCTCCATACCTCTTAGTCTTTAAAGAGAAACAGAGAACAGGAGAGGTCATTCTACTGCTCTATTACTGCAAGTGTACATTTATAAGTACTGTGAGAACATGTACTGGAAGCAAACTTACCCATCACATATCACCCTACCCCCACCCCACCCCCACCACAGGTGCCCCTCATACACTGTGCTGTGGCAGTTGCATGTCTACATTAGACCCCTGGAGGAGTCTGACGTTATTAAATGGTGCTTGGAATAAAGAGTGTTAATTTTAATCATTGTTCTATTAATATATGCAGGGAATAAGGAAGCAATGTGAGGCTAACCAAAGATGATGAGGGAAAAGCTTCAGGGTTAATTAGAACAAAATTTGAGAATCACAAAAATAATCTTATTTGGAGTTTGTTTTTTTATAAACCTTCTGCTGCAATTTGTTGTTTATAAACTGTTTGGAAAATCCATTTTGTATAATACTTTCTTTTTATCAAATAGACCAATACAAAAATTAGAAATGTATAATTTTTATGAGGGAAAGGGTTCCTGTTGCTTAATTAGCAATTTTGAAAAATATTTGTATGTGTTTTCATGGTTGAAAAAAGTTTTGAATGTATTATACATATTTATAAAAGGGAAGGTTAAAAGGAGATAAAGTAAAGTATTTTTATTTGTTTTGAGCATATTCTAGATGTTTTTCTTTCAAGAATGAGAATTAAAGATAATATTTAAGTAATAAATTGTTCCTTCCCAATATTCTAATTAAAATTTATCTTGGTTTCTGTTACTATGATATGATGACTCAAGAGACACAAATGCTTGCACACACATATACACATGTACACAGACACACACGCACACAGAGACAAACAGACACAGACACACACATACTTGTAGGCATCTCTCTCCTTGTGTTGATACTGTGGTAGAGATGGAGATATAGAGCTATTCACTAAGCATCTCTTCACTGCCTTTAATTTCTCAACTTCACTATACTTATTCACAACCTTGTGATTAGTTTTGCTAGTGGTTGTGGATAGAAATAATGTGCAATGTTACTGCAGTGTGTACAGGGTTTATGAGTTTAGTGGAATAGCCTCTTCCAGTGAAAACAAAGGTTTTACACAACATACTTTACAGCACACTTCAGCTTCTGATCGGCAAAAGTCTTAGTGTGAAAAAAGATCTAACCGAGTAGGAATATTCAAACAGTGTAGACTCGGTGATAGGCCACTTTTCTCCCTGGAGCGGAGGGTGACCCACCTTTCTACCTTCTGTAAGTTCTTACAAGACCAACAGACTGGTCATTTTTGGAGATCAAAGTGGCCACTTCAATGGAATTTTAGAGTTAGATACTGATATCCCACTTCTTAGGGAACAATCAGGACCACATAGATCATTTATCTTTTTTGCATAATTTAAACACATTTTAAATTTACAATCCAATTGTTTAAACATTGAGTGTTTGAATTTTTTTTTTACTTAATTCCACATCATAAATAGTTTTTCTAATGCCAGAAAAAGAAAATGTAGCATGAAACCAATTAAGTTGAACTTGCTTGAAGATTCAATTTATGATAATAACAATTTAAATATTCCACTCAAAATAAAATTTTGACTGTAATCAGGACCACACAAATGATCTTTAATAAACACAATGGCCTAAACAGACAGCACAGAAGGAAGAAACCGGCCTTAGCTCACGCTGCCCTGGGACAATGTACTCTCTATGCAGTCATATTCCTGAGACTGCTGCTTTTATGACATTCTGTAATGAGGCACATACAGTCAATGCAGTCTCCAGTGCGGCAAACGGTCCATTACCGAATCCCATCCGCTTCCCATCCACCATCTGAGTTCCAATTAGAACAAAACCAGCTACTACTTCTGAGCACCCATTTCATGTTGTATTTTCTCCCAGTTGTTTTGTTTAAGCCAAACTAACTGGAACCAGTTTAACTATTAAATAGAATGTTCTCTTTTTTGTTTCTATTTAGCAATACTTGCAAGTCTTCAGCTTTGTCTTCTAAAAAATATTTAACTTTTTAAAATTTTTAAAAATTGTGTGTGTGTGTGTGTGTGTGTGTGTGTGTGTGTGTGTGTGTGTCTGTGTGTGTTGGTATGTGCATGTGAGTATCCTGAGCAGTCACAGTGTCAGATACCCCTGGAGCTGGAGTTACAGGGTTGTAGCAAGAATCTTAACAGTTCTTATTAATAAAATCAAACCTGAGCCAGGTATTGGGGTGAGCTGGAAGATCAGAGAACCAGAAACAAGCCACAGCTAACCTCCCCTGGCCAACTTCTCAGCTGATCTTGTTTCCTCAGACTGGAAGCCTCTGTGTCCTCATATCCAAATGGCTCTCAGCTGAACTGTACTGCTCAAAACCTAAAAGCTTAACCAGCCAAATGCTTAACCAGCCAAATGCTTCTAGTTCCTGGTCCTCACGCCTTATATATCTTTCTGCCTTCTACCACCACTCCCTGGGATTAAAGGCGTGAGTCACCATGCTTGGCTGTATCCTTGAACACATGGATTTCTGCCTAGCTCTGCCTCCCAAGTGCTGGGATTAAAGGCGTGTGCTACCACTGCCTATCCTCATGTTTAATATTGTGGCTGTTCTGTCTATGACCCCAGATAAGTTTATTAGGGAGCACAATATTTCAGGGAGCACAATACTACCACACAAGGTGTTGTGAGCCATCCAACCTGGATGCTGGAAACTGAACACAGATCTTCTCTGCAAGAGCAGTAAGAAGCTGTTAAACACTGAGCCCTCCCTCCTGCCTTATCTTCTATTTCTGTTAATAGTGGCAAGTGCATCTAATATTTTAGAAACCTTTAGTGGAAACTGTTAGTATGGGAACATAGAGGGCATTAAACACTATGGATTTCCATTATTTCAGATGTCCTCTTGTAGGACGGACAAATATCCTGCAGGGATGTTTACTTTAGAGTGACAAGTCTAATTCTACATGTCTCTAGGATAGCTGTTGCAAAGCAAGACTGTGGTTCTTAACATAAGGAGATGCTGAAAGGGGAAAGCTGCTGGCTCCCTGCGTGTAAAAGATGGATTATAGACATTGCTTTTTACATCTAGTTGTTCCTAGTTTGCAGAACAAATATTGGTACATTTGAGATGACATAGTTGAAACTGTAGTTTTGGATTTGCTTGGAATATGTGTGTGTGTGTGTGTGTGTATGTGCGTGCGTGCGTGCGTGTGTGTGTGTGTGTGTGTGTGTGTGTGTGTGTGTGTATTCTGAATTAAAATGATTCTGAAAACACAGATTTTTTTTTGCCCGTCTCCTTGGTTATTCCCTCCTGCCTCCCGTTTTCACAAATCTCATATTCTTCTTACTTGCTGAGGACTACGGCAGACACTGGCTGATAGTGAATAAATCAAGCTACCCCTGTCACCACGGTGTTTGAGACAGCCATGGAGCCAGGGATTAATGAAGTAATCACACAAGCAATGAGAAACTGTATTTGTGATAAGGACATAAAATGGATGACATTAAGAGCCATAGTGTCATATTGTAAAGGGACGACACTTAAGCACACTTTCCTAAAGATAATAATGACAGAGATGAAATAGGAAGATTAGCTTTTAGCAAGTGACATGGGGAGGAGGGACAGTCCAGGCAGAGAAAACAGTTTATGATAAAGGCTTGTGCTCAGACAGTACTCAGCTCTGGAGCTTGACTTGAACCTTTTAAAGCGCCTCTGTGTTTCTAAGGACTAAATGCATCTTGAGTGCAGGGCAATTGCATTAACTGTTCGGATGACAGTGTCTCCCATACTTGTATAATTTATTAGTCTGTTTTTATTCATTTATTTTTTCTTTCTTTCATGATAGATCTTATTTTTCTGCTTCATTTTATATCTGGAAGATACATTCTCTCTCTCTCTCTCTCTCTCTCTCTCTCTCTCTCTCTCTCTCTCTCTCTCTCTCTCTCTGTATTGAGGGGTGCTGTTGCAAATGTGTGCACGTGTGTTTGGAGGCCAAAGAAAAACTTGGGGTGTATTTCCTCAAGCAGTGTCCCCTGCCTTTTCTTTTGAGACTGGGCTGTCACTGGACTGGAACTCGCCAAGTAAGCAAGATAAACTGGTCCACAGGCACCAGGGACCTACCTGACTCCAGGTTCCTGTGCTTGGATTTCAGGTATGGCAGCACATCTGGCTTTTTAAAATGTGGTTTCTAGGAATTTCCTAGTTCCTACAAGCACTTTACCTACAGAGCTTTCTTCTTAGCCCACATCTGGAAGGTTTTGTTTTGTTTTTAATTTTAGAAAATGTGAATCTTTTCTTGCTGGAAGGTGGATATTTTTGTACCTTGAAGAATTTTCTTGAATATCATTAAATTATTTAGAACAAGTTTGATTCCACCTCTTGCATTTAAGATTTGTCTAGAAAAGGCAGAAAAGATGGCTCAACTAGGAAACTGTTTGCTGTAAGCTTGGAAACCTGAGTTTGGATCCCCACATAAGAATCTGAATGTGGTGGCATATGCTTAGAATCCCAATGCTGGGGAGGCAGGGATACGAAGATCCCAAAGGCTTTCTGGTCAACTAGCCTTGGTGCATCAGCAAGTTCCAGGTTCAGTAAGAGACCTTGTTTCAAAAAGTGATTTGAAGAGTGATAGAGGAAGATACCTGATATCGACCTCTAGTCTAAACACACACACACACACACACACCTATGCAAACATTCCCCCACACGTAAAAACACATACATACATACATACATACATACATACATACATACATACACATACACACACACAAGTGCACAAATTTGTTAGGCGGGACCCCCAACAGGCTGCTGCCTAGGTCTCTTCTTCCCGGCTAGTGAGGCATTGATATTTTGAATGCCATATCCAAAGCCCCTAGAATGAGTCAGATTTCTGTTATTTGTGATGAATACATGAGCTCTCCTAGGCTCCGGGGAACCGCACAACTATTTCATGCTCTTTTTTGGGGCATCCCCTTTTGCAGTCTTTGGTGCTTTTCCTCACATGCCTGTGTAGGTTGATATACAGCTGAAGGCTTGTGAGGACTGTGCTGACTTCTGGAGCCTTCTTGTGGCTCTTTTTCTGCACAGTTCTCTGATCTTCAGCATACTGGGGTGTGAACTATAGCAGCCTGAGCCTCCTTGAATTTCTGGTTCCATGTCCCCAACACACGAAATTTAACACAGTTCTCCTCATCTCCCTTTTATCTCAGTCTTTTCTGTGCTGATATAGAAATATTAATACCTGTGACTGGATAATTTAGAAAGTGCACAAATTTATTTGCTCACAGTTCTGGAGGCTGGGCAGTTCAAACTCAGGTGCTACGGTTGTCTTGGTCATCTGGTGAGGGTTGCTCTCTGCTTCTGAGACGGTGTGATGTTGCTGCAGCCTCCTGAGGGGAGGGCTGTTATGTCATCACAGGCATGAGAGGGTTAACTAACTGAAGATTGGATGAAACTTCTATAAGGGCTTTAAGTCCTCCACTAGGGAGGAACCCTCCCAGCGGAATCATCTATTAAAAGCCCAACTTTACATTGTTTTTAAAAAAGATTTATTTATTTATTATGCATACTAGTCCTTTCTGCATGTATGCCTACATGCCAGAAGAGGACACCAGATCTCATTACAGATAGTTGTGAGCCACTGTGTGGTTGCTGGGAATTGAACTCAGGATCTCTGGAAGAGTAGCCAGTGTTCTTAATCCCTGAGCCATCTCTACAGCCCCCTGTTTGCAATATATAAATAACTTTTTATTGATTCTTTGTGGATTTAACATCACGCATCCTGATCCCATTCATCTTCCTGTCCCTTTGCCTCTGCCCTCTACCCCTGCTATCCCCCCAAACAAAATAAAATGCAATTTAAAAGGAAAGAAAAAAGGAAAAAAAATAAAAATCTCACCCTGGAAGCCATAGTGTGACACAGTGAGTCACACAGTGTATCTTTTAGTCCATCCATCTTTACCTGCAAATATTCACTGCAATGAGTCATTAGTCTGGTTCAAGACCTATGGCTTCTGCTGGACCCTCACTGGGACTCCTTTTGGACATCCTACTGTTGCCCCGTGTCTTGGAGATTCTGCAGCTTTGGATCTGCAGGACCGGTCCCTTCACCTGCTCCACCAGATCAGAGATGGGGTGGATGATTGTGGTGGTGTGGGTGAAGGAAAGATGCTCTCTCCAACTCCTTGCCACCTGTGGCAGCAGGAGAGCCGGACCTGAGGTCATGAAAGTAGGAGAGCTGGACCTGCCCCTTACCAGCTGCAGCATTCGGGAGAGTGGGCCCTGCACCTTCTCTGGGCAGTACAGTAGAGCTGACCCTGTTGGTGGGGTGCTGGTGAGTGTGCCCTGAGATTGAAAAGTGAGAGAGCTGTCCCTGCCCCCACCCTCATCTATGATGCGGTGGTAAGGCAAGGGAAAGAGACCCTCCCCCTTTCGCACCCCCCCCCCTTGGGACCCACAGCAGGTGGGAGAGCTGGCCTCAGGGGCATGAGAGTGGGAGAGCTGGCCCTGCCCCTCATCAGCTGCAGCACTCAGAAGAGTGGTCCCTGCACTCTCCTGGGCAACATAGTAGAGCTGGCCCTGGTGGTATAGGTGTGAGCAAGCCCTGAGGGTACGAGAGCAGGCAAACTGCACGCCCCAGCCAGGGTGGTGCCAAAGAGCTCACCCTAAGGAGAACTGGCCAGCTGGCCAACCCAAGCTACCACCCAGGCTCAGAACCAGGGCTATGAGTTGACCCACCCCGACTTTATGTTTTAATACACAAACTTTAGAGAATACACATGCAAGCTGTGCTACCTCTGCTCTGAGGTCCAAGAAGCTATTTAGACAGTAGGCTGTCTTTTTCTTCAGGATTCCTCTTGTTTCCTCATTCTCAAAGATTACAGTATGGTCCTGTAATCCAAGACATTTTTTTTTTTATGTCTTGGCTATTTTTATGGTTGTTTCAGATGGTAAAGCATTATAGTTCTTATTGCCCACCCTTGCAAGAAATAGAATTGGAGAGACATGTACAAAATATCCATGTGGGGCTAGAATTACATGCCGCCTGGTAAGACTAGAGAAATAAAAGGAAAGAGAGCATTAGAAAAATAGAGTGCACCTTTCTCTTACCTTTTCAGGTATAGAATCTTTACATGTTTATTGCTGCCTTGAGAACCAGCCTTCAGCAGCGCAGGGATTGAGGGGGATCCCCAGAGTCAGCGAATTCATCACTCAACTTGACTTTTCTATGAGGGAGTAAAACTTAATTCTCTGGGGCCAGTGAAGGGGGCGAAACTTTCCTCTCTGGGGCCATCAAAAAAGGCAAACACACACACACACACACACACACACACACACACACACACACACACACACACCTCCAACATGTCAGGATCTCACCTAGGGTGCTGATGACTGGTGAGCCTTCAGCAGGTCAGAGAGCCTAAAGAGGAGATGCAGAACAGGTGAACTACTGGACAGACAAACAGACACATGGGGCACTTTTCTGAGGGCCAAAGCTTAGTTCTTCCTTTTATTATTATTTCTGTAGCTTGTTCCACTCTGTTCTTCTTCCATTCTGTTCTTCTACCCTGATGTTTCCCTTCCATCTCTCTTGATGTCTTCTTTCTAGCTAGCTTTATTTTTTCGCTTACAGCTTATATATTCCAGCAAAATCTTTTAAGCAGTATAAAAATTACAACATGGTTACATTCTATTTTTATAAGTGAATGATTACAATGAATACAAGTAAAAAACAGCATGTTTTCCCTATCTCCTACATGATTAAACATTTTTACGTATTACAGGTAAAAAACAAGTTGTCCCAAGAACTCACATACGTTCATACACAAGCAACTTGTTATAGATTGACAGAGTGTAAGCAAGTAAGGTATTCTTCTCAGCCAATTCTTTTACTGGCAGGCTGTGTTTTGAGGTTACAAAGAAAGGACCAATCATTTTATTATTCATCTCAAAAGGTAATCTTATAAAAAAAATCCCTCAAATCTAAACATTTATATATGAAAAACAACCATTCATCTTTACTTTAAATCCTCAGGGTGCACACCCACTCATTAGCAGCTGAGGGTAGAAATGGGTACAAGGAATTAATCATCATCTTTGGTCAACAACCCATCCTAGCAAAAAAGGTACGTGAGTCAGCAGCAGTCAGGCTGCCATTGTTTTGTTCCCTGACCTCAATGAATCCCTTGTTCAACTATTAAAAGTGTATCTTTATAAACTTGAAATTGTTCTCCAAGATTTTCTACCTCAGAACCATTAACAAAAGCATCTTAACCAAATTAATCATTAATCTGCTCCAGCAACAAGGCTTAGAAAAAGTCAATCACTATTATTGTAAGTACCAATAACACTGCCCAGTGAGGAGCTAGAAACCTCCTGAGAGTTTTCATACAACTCATAGATTATGAGAGAGAGATGTGGCCACCATAAAGGCAATAATCAGAGCTATGCTCATTGACAGCGTAAGGTCCTCAGGACACATAGTCCACAGAGAACTGCCTCTCCAAGACTCACTCAGACATGGTTTTGCCAACTGCCCAACCATCCAATGTTGCCTGTTGGTCCCCTGCATGACCCTGACACATATTGGCATGAGCCACCCATCTACTTGGGGATGGTACAAGACATGCAAAGGACATAGAAGTTTCCATCTGATACACAGAGGGTTTAAGATGGTGCTAAGGGAACAGGGGAACAGGGGAACAGGGGAACAGGGGACCCTGTCATGGAAAAGAAGTGCTAATGATGTGTAGACAGAGTGTGGTAAAGACCACAAGAGAAACAGTAAATGGGGACAACAGACAGCTTACCTGGCCGGGAAGGCCCTGGAACAGCCACTCTGTGGTAATGGCTAGCCAGGACCCACACTACCCCAAAGAGTTCACAACACATGATCTTCTCTCATCACTCTCAAACACAAGGTCATGCATTGCCATTTCCAAGTACACCTGATGGTTACCTAGGAGGATGGTTGCAGGAGACAACTCTGATTTGGGGTTTAACCAACTCTTCCATACAGTTTGAGTCACTTATTGGTTAACTGGGCAGGTACTACACCTTCCATCCTTGACTTTTCAGAGTCTTTTTTCTCTGCTATCTCCAGAATGGGGTCTGTCAAGTACAATTAATCAAAATAGTCGGCACAGAACAACAAAACCTCTGTCCCCCACCCTTGCTCTCTGGTCTTTTCTCCACATTATTGAAATTTTACTCAAGATTTAAGTTTATCACTTCCTCCTTCCAACCCCTCCTATGCCTTTTCCCTCTAGTCCTTTCCATGTCCCCTTCCCTACTGCCCCCCCTCTCACATTCAGGGCTCTTTTCCTTTGTTATTGTTACATATCTGGATAAATGTGTAACTGTGAAAATGTTACCTTCTGAGATCATTTAGTGTTGCTTATAGGTACATGATTTCAGAGGTGACTACTTGGTTTTGGATGATCAATCAGAGGACGCATCCCTGGAGAAGACTAATTCTCCCTCTCTCAGCTATTATGGGTTGCCGGTAGTTCTTTGTCTAGGGGTGGGGCCACATGAGACTTCCCCCTCCGTGTTAGCATATCTGTTGGTGACATCATTGTTCAGGTCTTGTTTAGGCAGCCATAATGCTGAGACCTCATGGGTGTAGCTTCTCCGTCATTGTTAGGATGCACAATCTTACAGCAGACTTTCTGGTCCTTTGCCTCTTACAACCTTTCAAATTCTTCCACTATTTTCCGTAGGTCTCAGGTGCAGGCGTTGTGTTTTAGAAGTATCTGTTGGTGTTGAGTTCCCCGTGGTTGGTTTATTTTGACCAGTTGAGGGTTCTTTTGGAGGGAGGGAGCATTGCTTGGTCTCTATTGCAAAAAGAAGCTTATTTGATGAGGTGAGATCTACACTTGCCAATGACTATAAAGATAAATATTGAGAATGCAGTTCACATGCCCCGTAGTGGTGGCACACACCTTTAATCCCAGCACTAGGGAGGCAAAGGCAGGTGGAGCTCTGAGTTCAAGGCCAGCCTGGTCTACATAGTAAGTTCCAGGATAGCAGAGGTACACAGAGAAACTCCATATCAAAAAAAAAAAAAAAGAAACCCCAAACCAAAAAATGTAGTTCAGACTATTATTCTGGTCTATAAAGTGACAGTAGTAGGTCTCTTCTAAGATCCATGAATGACCTCACTATCCCCTGGTATTTGCCAAGATTTCTAGTAGCAGGAATGATTTCTGCTGAATGGGCCTTAAGTCTAATTAGATGGCTGTTGGTTACTGTCAAGACATGATTGCTACTATTGTACCTTGAGAGCTCGAGACCTTGGAACACTCAGCACTAAATGGGAAGTCTTCATCAAATCCCTCCCCTCAGAGCTCAAGGAACTCAGGAAGAGGAAGCAGAAAGAGTGTAAGAGCCAGAGGGAATGGGGGACACCAAGAAAACAAGGCCTCTGAATCAACCTGAACAAAGCTCATATGAACTCATAGAGACAGAAGCAGCATGCACAGGGCCTACACAGGCTGGAACACGTCCTCTGAATATACATACATATATATATGCATATATATATATGTATGTTATGGCTTCCAGTTTAGTGTTTTTATAAGATTTACAAGTATGTGAACTAGCAGGTCTCTGATTCTTGTGCTTTCTCTTGGGTTCTTTTCCTTCTCTTGGTTTGCCTTGCATAACTTTGATGTGATAGTTTTTGTTTTATCTTATTATATTATGTTTTGTTTTATTAAAAAAATGAATGAATGAATGAAAACCTAGCTACTAGGGTAAAGGTTAACAAATGAACTGTCACTTATACCTGCTGGGAGAGGGAAATCAGTTTTTCCCAGTAGAGTGACATTGGGTAGATCAACCACTTCAGGACAGGCCTCAAGTTCAAGAGTAGTTGACCAACCTATAATTGGATGCCATAGTTTTTTTTAATGTGCTTTTATTTTATTACAATTTGGTGGATTTTTGTTTTTGATTTTGGGCTGTGGTTTTGCTTTATTTTCCTTGGTTTTGTTGTTGTATTGGATTTTTTTTTTTTAAATTTTTTGAGAAAGAATTTAAGATTGGGTGAGTAGGGATGTTGAGAGAATCTAAAAGGACCTGGAAGAATATGATCAAAAATAGAAATAATAAAAAACAAAACAGTGATGTGTTTGTGTGTCAGGTTGACAAGTGGTCAGTTGTGGTGGCTAGTTTTATGACACCATGACACAAGCTAGAATCATTAAAGAGGAGGGAGTCTCAATTGAGGAAATGCCTCTATTAAGATCAGGCTTTAGGCAGACCTGTAGGGTATTTTTCTTTTCTTAGTGATTGATGTGAGCAGGGCTGCCCCTGAGCTGGTGGTCCTGGTGCTATAGGAAAGCAGATTGAGCAAGCCAGAGGAAGCAATCCAGTAAGCAGCACTCCTCCATGGCCTCTGCATCAGCTCCTGTCTTCATGTTTCTGCCCTGTTTGAGTTCCTGTCCTGATTTCCTTCCTTGATGAACAGCAATGTACAAGTGTAAACCAAATAAACTACCTCCCAGCAAACACACACACACACACACACACACACACACACACACACACACACACACACACACACACACACACACACACACAAAGAGTATATAGTAGGGCTGGTAGCTGTGATTCAGAGGTATCACAACTGGTCGTCACTAATGATCATTTCCTCCTTTGGCAGCCTGCAAAACATTTTCTGGTACTAGAAGAACTGGTACTTAGGGGGGAAGCTTTCAGGTCAATTCCAACTCAGTTTTTCAAATTCTGGGTCCAAAGTACATTTTCTGGGCTACACACTGCTTTAATGGAGGAATAGACCCACTGCTTCTGAGAGTTGGTGGTACACATGGCTCCCAGAGCCAGAGCTGGTGGTAAACGTATCACTGCCATGTTGGAAAATTGAGGTGGAGAAAGGGGAGATGATATAGAAATGTAGGATATACATTCTATAATTGCTATAGATTTTTAGTTTATTGATACAAATTTAAAGTTAATTTTGTTATACTGTATGTATATTTCTACACTTGTTTAAGGTATTATGCTTGTGCAACTCATTTAAAATGTAATGAATAATTAAGAAATACAGATTAATAATTAGTCTTCTATGATAATCAAACATACAGTCATGTTAGTTAAGTTTTCTAGGTATACATAGATATATTTTAATTAGGTAGGTAATCTTCAAATACTTCAAAGACCATAGAATATGGCATTTAATATGTTTTAAATACTTAGACTTTTCTGGACAATGAGACATGCCTGCTTCTGGCAGCACCAATTACTCCTAGGAAGATGGTGGGCACCAAAGACATTCCATATGGAGTTTATCTTCTTCATGGCAAAAGTTAGCCATTTGGGCAAGCAACTTCTCTTGCCTGGACTGCTGATTATATGTAGTATAAACTGTACATACAGGACCCATAGGAATGTGACCACTGAATTTTGCAAGGTGAGATGGTCCTTCAGGTTCCTGCTTCACAGAAGAAACTGCCAGACATTCTGCAGGACACAGGGAGAAGTGATTAAAAAACTCAAGACCTATAGGCTGCAAATGGATGCCCCAACACTCCAGACGAACTTTGGGTGACCATCCAGGTAGCCAGCTGTCTCTGTCATTTTAGACTTTTGGAAGTTGCTTACAATGCATTTCCTGTTTACTTAGGTAATATTATATCCTTGTGGGGTCTTTGATGTAGTTGAAATCTAGATAGTTATAATTATACTTTTCTTTGGTTATGATAAATGATAAATTAAATATGAAACTTTAGACTCACAAATATAGGATAGATAGAATACTTTCTTTAATTTTACCAAATACAAATAGAATAGATATTATTATGATTGTAATTCTTGCTTGATAACTGTTTTGTTATATGTAATTTTACTATGTTACAGTTAAAACCTTCCTTTTTGATTAGACAGAAAAGGGGAAATGTTGTGGGATAATGCTATTGTACACTGGTTTAATAAAATACTGATTGGCCAGTAGCCAGGCAGGAAGTATAGGTGGGGTGAGCAGACTAAAGGAATGCTGGGAGGAGTAAAAGTAGAATCAGAAGCTCCCAGCCAGACACAAAGAAGCACGATGTGAAGGCAGAACTGAGAAAAGGTACCAAGCTACATTGCTAAACATAGATAAGAATTATGGATAAATTTAAGTGTAAGAGGTAGTCAGTATTAAGCCTGAGCTAATGGCCAAGAAGTTATAATTAATATAAGCTTCTGAATGATTATTTTATAAGCTGCTGCAGAACTGTGGGTGAGAGATTTGTCTGGACTGTGTGGGGCCGGGTGGGACACAGGAAAAATCCAACTACAGTACATGGTGTCTTAAGTAAAATGACTTACCTTCAACCTCTAGGAGGAACCATGGGCAACAGCAATAGCTTATATTGTTTTGGAAAGCTCTTGGATTCTCCTAGACACATACAAACACACACACACATACATACACACATACACACACATATACACATATACTCATATACACATACATACACATGTACACAAATACATTTACACACATATACACACAAACACACACATATATACACACATATACACATGTATATGTGCACACATACATGTATATATATATTATATGTGATTTTAGGAAATATAAAATTAAGGCTTTTTAATATTGCTTGAGAATCTCTACAACTTCACTGTTAGGTTAGGGGTTTTTGGTTTTGAAAAGGGAAGTTAAAGACTTTTTTTATTATAAAGACATTAATTTCAGAGCAATTCTTTGTTATACATGTAATTTTGTTATTTATTAAAGATGAAAAACAAAATTGCAGCTAATAAGATGAATGTACTTGTTTTTACATGAATATAACTCTTGGCTGAATATTTGATAATGAGGATATAGAGCATCTTCAGAATTTCTCAGACTTGATAGATATTTGATTTGGAAACTATCAGTGCTATAACACCATTTTGAATAACTATCTGCTGCAAAATGACAGGCATATGTTTAGAGTCATTTCAAAATTGATGGAAATTCCTTCGTAACCCAAAGCCAAAATTTATTGCCTGTTTTATGTTTTTTTTTGAGAATTTCAAGCAATATATTTTGATCATATTCTTTCCCCTCACCCAACTCCTCTAAGACCCTCCCCCACCTCTCTACCTACCAAACAAACTTCATGTCTTTCCTTTTCTCTTTCTTTAAAAAATAAATGAAAAACAAAACAAAACAAAGCAAAAAAAAAAAAAAATAAAAAGGTCTATTTTTTTGTTGGCCAGTTAGTTCTGACCATGAGTGATACCATGGAATGTGGTTGATCTACTCCATGTGACTCCACTGAAGAGAACAGATTTTCCCTCCCCAGCAGCTATCAGTTGAGAAGAGGTGTCCAGGGGTGGGATTCCATGCCCACTCCCCCTTCTTCACACTGGAGATTTGTTTTCTGGAGCTTATGTAGGCCTTGAACTGTCACAGTTTCTCTAGGCACATGTGGGTGTATGTGTGGGGTGATAACTAACACGAAAGATACTTGAAAAAGACATGGAAACATATTATTTTACAAGCTTCTTACATATGCACGTATTGCTTCATTTAAAAGCATTAATTGGAGTTACGAGCTTCTCCCAGAAGCCGCAGGTTGCAAATAAAAACCCAGAGACAAATTACTATAACTCCCCTTGAATTGTTTGTCAGGGATTTCCCAGAGAGCCTCCAAACAATACAAACTATTGCTACCGATCTTGGTTGCTCATCAGAACTTGATGGTGAGACCTTATTGCTGAAGTCACGTTAGTCACAGGATATAAACAAATCAAGTTTGTACCAATCAGGAAGCTCCCTGCAGGCTGTCTTAATACCAGAAGGTGCTGTTCATGCTGCTGAATGAGAATAAACACCAACTATTTTGCTCATCTGTGATTGACAGCAATGCCAAGTGTGGCAAGATATGCCCGTGGGTGCATATCATACATTGCCCAGGAGGAAGACAATAGGCTGAAGCCCTGATGCCCGGTGAGGAAGAACTCACCTCCCAGAATGAGATTTCCCTCACAACCGAGTCACTAAGTGCATAGTTCCTGATTTTGCTCCATCGTTTCTACAGAGCTATAGCGCTGCAGTGGGAAAGCCAGAAAACAAAAATGAAAACTAGGAGTCTCTCTCTACCTGGCTTGGCTAAACCATGCATAAGTCTTTTACCAATTTCTGTTTCCTAATTTCCTCTGGAATACAGGGAACCTAAGACAGCACACATAAATTAAAGGCCGAGTAACAGTTTTGGCTTAGCCAGCCAGGAGGAAAACTCTTGGCTAACAAATCTGTGTGGCTTGAAATGCAGGGAAATTCCTAGTTATCAGCAGCACCCCTGCACCCCAAGTTCCTGGTTCCTTGACTCTCTGGAGTCAGCTGCTTATTAATCCGTACTGATTAGTTGAAAAGGCAAAGAGTTTTTGACTTTGACCCAGTCTTATTTGTGAAGTGTACTCTAGTTGTTTGCTTTTTATGGTTTGTAACGTTCCTGGTAGACTCTCTGAGTTCATATCTTGATTCCTTTGTACTCCTGGCATCAACTTGTCCTGAAGCCTTTAAGGGAGAGAGCCAGGTGCATTTGAAATGCCTGCCCTTTGGAAGGGTTGATAGAGCTGAGTGGCTTTGGTGTGTGGCAGGAACATTCAAATTATGTCTGGAACAACATTTGAGTTATTTGTGATTCTGCAGCATGTGCTTTGACATCTGTCTTTAGATTTTCAGTTTAATTTTTATCTCTATGTTTGAGGCATGGTAGCCATTTGAACTCACCCTGGGTGGCTGCAGTTCCAGCAGATGTGAGATGAACTATGTCCACTGTCTGAAGCTTGAATAGGGAAGGCTCATGATATTGAAGTTTTTAGGATCATAGCCTTGGCTATGGCAGTCCCCAAAAGATAGGCACAGATGTCTACCCTCAATATGCCAATGAAAGAGACACGTGATAGTGAAAATAGAGTAAGGAGATTTGTTCAGTGTGGCTTCTCTGGGGGAAGGAACTAATAAAGGGATCCAATGACCTGAAAGTCTATTATCAGAGTCTGACATGAAGTTTAGGTTTAATAGGAAGCAGGAAGCATAGGGACTAAGCAGTCCTGATCCAGGCATGGTCCTGCCCGTCACTGACCTACCGTAGTCTCAACTCCAGTGTCTCTTGAGAGGTGGCCTGACAAACTGTCAGGACTCCTGAAATCTCTTCCCGTGCAGTCGAGTCCCCCTCCTATTTGACACCAAGCCCTCAGCCTTTGTGGTCTATCACTCAGAGGTTTCTCAGGAAATTGTAATTCTTTGGGTTCTGTTGTTTCTGGAGTCTGATAGACAAAGAGAGGTGCACAGTGTATCTCTCTAGACTACCATCATTCTGCCAAGGCAATTGCAAAGTTGTGGGAAGAAGATTTAGAATCTAAAATTCTTAGGAAACTTTTCTGCTTATATTTGAGTTCTACTATATTTTGAGAAGATTTTCTATTGTTTGATTGTGTTGGCACGGGCTATACTAAACCTACACTATCTTGGTGACCCTTAAGGAAACATCTGGGTGACTAGTTCTTTAAGGACTTTTAAGAGTGTGATCTGAGTTAATGAAAGTATGTCATTTTGTATATTAGTCTTTGTCTATGACAACTGTCTTCATAGAAATTGCATCAACAGAACTGTGTAAAATCTTTCCATGGGGGCAAGTTCCTCCTTTGGCAGGCATGAGGCATTATCCTTCCCCTTCTTCTGGCATGGGTATTCCTGGCATCCATCCTTTTAACAATCTGAATGCTAAAGGGAAGGGTGTAAATGTCTCCCTTTAGAATATCTCTTCTCCTGACAGGCAGTTACAAAAGCTCACCTCTATCAATTATTAAGTTACTGTGTTTGATAGGCACTGCAGGAGTTAGCACTTAAAGCTGACCTTCAAGAAGAAAGACAAAGAAAAGCTTCCAGCTCAAAATCTGACAAAGAAAAGGCATAAGCCACCCAAAGCCCAAATCTTCGCAAATACTGAAAGAAAGAGATACTGTCCACCAGAGACTCAGGATTTTACAAAATGAAAGCGGATTCCAGGTGAACTCAGCCAATATGCTTTCCTTTAGATCTCTTGCTTGCTTAAGTTGGCCAAGAAAAGGACCTTTTGTAACATCTTCCCAATTGCCTCCTCTTGGTAATGAAGGATAATTAAAAATGAAACCACTGGATGGTTAAGCCCCGGTGTCTTCAGAGAAGACAAAAAGGGGCATTGTCAGAGTCGAAGTGGGGTCACTCATGTCAGCTCTTTAAAAGAGCTAAAGCTGAGTGGTTGTTGACCAATGTTCAAGCTTCTATTCATGTTCTGTATATGATATTTCTTTCAGGCACAGGCATTTCTTCAGGACCTTTCATGCTAGTCCAGCAATAGATGGCATGACATTCCCAAATACTTCAAGACTGAGCAATGGACAAATGAGGATGATGGGTTCAGACAATGTAGCAGATACTCTAAAACAATGAACCTTTCAAAATGATCATCACCACAGGAATGGGATGACGAGCGAAGGCCTGACACAAAAGAGGAGGAACTCACCTCCCGGGAGGGGATTTCACAAAGTTCTTACAGCTTATCTCACAACTAAATCACCATTATACATATTTCCTGGCTTTTGTTTTGTCTTTTCTGTGAAACTGTAACATTGCTACAGGAAAGGGAGAAACTAATAACATCCAATTTCTCCTTCTTAATTTATGTTTTGAATACGAGGATGCACCTAAGATGTGTGTTGAGTTCAGGTTATGTTCTTTCTGTAGTCCTCTGTATTGTGTGAAACTGGTTTTTGTATGTGTGTGCATTTTTTTTTTTTAAGAGAATGCTGTATCCTGAGAGACCCATTTTACAAATAGCAATTGATTCTATTCTGGCTGAAAACATATAGATAAGTTTACTCTGCATGATTGTGGGCATGTATACAACATTTTTCCAGCACTATCCACAAGACACAGACTGATAACATAATTTCTTCCTAACAGTAAAAAAGGGCACTGCCCTATAAACTGACCCAAGTCAATTAGGATCATATGAGAACATAGATGTATTAAGATCATATCAGGCCGGGCGGTGGTGGCGCACGCCTTTAATCCCAGCACTGGGGAGCCAGAGCCAGGCGGATCTCTGTGAGTTTGAGGCCAGCCTGGGCTACCAAGTGAGTTCCAGGAAAGGCGCAAAGCTACACAGAGAAACCCTGTCTCGGGAAAAAAAAAAATCATATCAGAAAAACAGGCCTGAGGACTTGTGGGACATACTACTATGAAGATAGGACCCAATTTTCTCATCTCAACCCCTTAATGAAGAGGTGTCCCATTAAGATGCTGACAGAGAATTCCCAGCTATTCGAGGGATTTCAACTTGGCTTGGTCCTTCTTAATGATGCGATTTGATCAAATTGCTATCCATCTGCTCACTCACTCATTTGTCTGTCTGGACCTGCTGTCCATTTATCTGTCTGGAACCTATCCTGTCCCTCACCTTGCCAGTCTCCATGATTGCACACCTCACTTCTTTAGACCCGGAGGCTCGGCTCAGTTCTCTCTCTGCAGCGTGAACTCTGTAGCGGCACCTCCAGCAGTGTTCATTATTTTATTCTCTGAGACTTTCTTTACATCCCTATCAGGCTTCTCCTTGCCGACAGCCAGTTGGCCATCAGAACTCTGCTGTAGCTCATTCAGCAGTTTGTAGCTATGTGACCTAAGCATATCCATGCATGTAGAGAGATGAACTGTGTAATGTGTGATCTGGGAGTTAATACTGTTAGTTAAGACTGGAATAAAAGAACTTACGTTTGCCTCAGCTGCTGTCAAGGGAAACCAGGACTACTTGGCAAATTGCTGCCAATGAAACTCATGTGGTTTGTGAACTTACTGTCATCCGATAATTCTATTCTGTAGAAAGATACAAACATGCCTGTTTTTGATACAGCACACGCACAGCAATCAGGTGCCTGGTAACAAGCCCTTTGATTTTAATTTTATCAGTGTTCCTTTCTTATCTGTAAACTTGAACCGTTGTTAGGCAGTTAGTTACAAATTAGAAACTCTTGTTGACTCCCATGGAAGGCCTTATTCTTTTTGAGGAGTGGAGGGCAGTGGGAAGTAGGGGTAGAAAGGAGATAGGGGGATGGAACAGGAGGATCCCATTGTAAGTGATACCACCCCTGGGATGATGGTCCTCAGTCCTATAAGAGAGCGAGAATTGTTGAAACCAAGGTGGGATAAAGCACGGGGACAAATAGCCAAACAAATGGAAACACATGAACTATGAGCCAAAGGCTGAGGGGCCCCCAACTGGATCAGGCCCTCTGAATAGGTGAGACAGTCGATTGGCTTGATCTGTTTGGGGGCATCTAGGCAGTGGTACCAGGTCCTGGACTCCTTGCCTGAGTTAGCTGTTTGAAACCTGGGACTTATGCAGGGACGCTTTGTAGATGTATCCAATCGTCTTTTTAAAATAAAAAACACAGAGCCAATGTAAAAGAGAGAAAGCGAGAGGTCAGAGCTCAGAGATAAAATCTTACCTCCTGCAGTGCTCCTAACTTCCCCGAGAGAGAGCTACTTCCTGTTTGTCTGTGTTTAAATAGTCTTTCTGTTCTCCTTCTCATTGGTTCTAAACCCAACCACATGACTGCCTCATCACTGCCTGTAAGTACCGCCCTCCAGGTCTTAAAGGCATATGTCTCCAATACTGGCTGTATCCCTGAACACACAGAAATCTACCTAGCTCTTCTAACCATCACGCTCTTGCTATGGCTCTAATAGCTCTGACCCCAGGGCAACTTTATTTATTAACATAAAATTAAAATTACATTTCAGTACAAATAAAATATCACCATAACGCTTGGCTCAATCTGGGAGGAGGGGACTGGACCTGCCTGGACTGAATCTATCAGGTAGATCTCAGTCCTGGGGGGGGGGGACCTTGATCTGGAGGAGATGGGAATGGAGGGTGGGCTGGGGGGAAGGGGAGGGGGGCAGGAAGGAAGAGAACACGGGAATCTGTGGCTGTTATGTAGAACTGAATAGTATTGTAAAATAAAATAAAAAAAAAAGAAAAGAAAAGAAAACAGGCTGAGCAAGCCATGGGAGCAAGCCATTAAACAGTACACATCCATGACTTCTTCATTAGCTTCTGCCTCCAGGTTCCTGCCCTCACTACTTTTGATGATGAACTGCTACATAGAACTGTGGATGAAATAAACCCTTTCCTCCCCAAGTTGGTTTGGTCATGGTATCTCATCACAGCAATGGCAACCCTAACTAAGACAATTTGTCACATGAATTTTTGAGACAGGAATGAAATCTCAGTTGTATCTCTCTGTATTTTGAACTGCTGGAAGATAATAAGATTACTTCCTAACAAGAGACTTTCTGGAAAATATCAAGACACCATATTGTCCCCTCTAGGAACTCAAAAGAATTATTCCAAATGGGCTTGTCAATCATCCAGATAGGGAAATGCTGCCAAGAAAGCTGACTGTTTAGAGATGTAGAACACAGAAAGAAACCTTCCAAACATTAAAGTCTATACAGAGGTCTCTCCAGATATTGTCTGCTCTCACTCTCTGAGGGTATTTTCCTCCAGAGTGGTTTGCTTGATTATTTCCAACTCTCACTCATAATAATATTTCATACTACTCTATAGTAAACATTACCTGAATGCTATATTACAATCTGTGTGTCTTGTGTGATTTCTTTCAATGGTATAACAGGCCCCTGGGACCCTAAGGGAAGCCAGAGATTGACTCCAGTAACAAGCACATGCCATAACATTCTCACTTAGAAAAGAAATACTTACTTTTTTGTTCATTTTTAAATTAAAAGTAGATTTTTTCATATAATGTATTTTGATTGTTTCTTCTTCTTTCAACTCCTCCCAGGTCTTCCTCACCTACCCAAATCCACACCCTTTCTTGCTGTCTCTCATTAGAAAATAAAGCCATCATAGAAAAAAGAAAGATAAAAACAAAACAACAAACCTGAATATAACAAAACAAATGAATAAAAAGAAAAACAACCAGCCAAAGAAAATACACAAGAAACACAAATAGACACAGAGACACACAAACTGATATGCACAGAAATCCCCTAAAACCATAAATGCAGAAAGATAACGTATGAGCAAAATAACTGTAGGGTAAGGAAAAAAGGAAAAAAAAACCAAAGCCCAGACAAGCACTGTGATACACACACACACACACACACACACACACACACACACACACACACACACACCCTCCAAAAATGCCAAAATACCCTTGAGTTTGTTTTGAGTTGATGTTCTAAAGAGATACTTGCACCCTCTTTTTGGATATGGAACATTGGAACTATAAATCCTAAGAAATCGGAAATTCCCTAGGAATCTTATCCTAGAAGAAGTTAAGGACTGAAGCCTGGTGCCAGCTAGAGGGAGAGCTTGTCTCCTCAGAGAGCTTTCACACAGTGCTGACAATTTGACAGGCCATCTTGTGTGGAGACAGAAACAGAGATAGTGATGATGGGCAGGACTGCACTTTGACCAGGAATGCTTAGTTATGTGTGCTTCTGGTCCTCTATTTGAACAAAAACTTCATGGTAGGACCCTGAAGATAGATTTGGACACTCTCAGGTAAGCTGAGCTACCTAAAGGAGACTCACCAGAGCTGCCCGAAACAAGCAGAGACCAGCCACAGTGCCTGGAAAAGACACCAAGGGACACTTGATGACCTGCTGAGCTGCCCTGCAGCCTGTACAAGCACCCCGGGTTTCTGTCTACCATCAGCTGCCACTCACACTGGAGTTGGCTTTGGTTTCTGCTCCTGTAAGTAATCCCAATAAAATGTAATTGGTTCACCAAGGTGGACTTTGGTGGTAGCCTCAGTACTTTGGTCTTTTGTCAGCTCCCTATCTGGAGTGACAAAGTATTTCCTCATGTTTCTCCAGGCATAGTGTCACACAGCACCTTTATCAGACCGAAGGCCCCATACTTATCTTGGGCTTCCCCTGATGCTCAGTCTCATTGTTAACAGTGCTCCAAATTTATAGATTTCTTTGGCTTTACCCTATCTGAAAGGTTGCTAGCTTATACCAAATGAAATGCTAGTTGGCATTACTTGGCAGCTACTGAATCTGATTAATTTCTCTAAGTTCCTCTTTAGGAGGCAACATATTGTAAATCTTATTATTTTTCAAAGGGTTGTTATGATTTTTCTTATCTTTTTGCTTTTCTTTCCTTTTCATTACATCTATTTATTTGTATTTATATGTGTGTCACAAATACACACATATAAACACAAATAAATGCACGAAGACCAGAGGACAACTTCTAGGAGTTGGTTCTCTCCCTCCGCTATGCAGTCATGGGGTTTGAACTCAGGTTAACAGACCTGATGGCAGACACCTTCCCACTGAGCCACCTCACTGACCTGTATTTTTGCTTTACTCTGAAAGTGTTTCCTTTTCATGCATTTAATGGAAGAAGAAAACTGACACTCATGTTCCCAAGTGGACTTCCATCTTTAAAATTCAAAGCTTGTTTTCTTCTTTAGTATCATTAACTATAACAAAAGATGGTAACAGCAGTTGGCTCAGAAAGGAAGGTGGCACAGCAACCCTCCAATAAACCTCATCTCTGAAGGAAATTGTGAATTATGTGTGATTGTGATTAGGCCTTGAAATGGGAAGAGAACATTAGGCAGAAAAAAAATATATATGAAAAGGTAGCTAGAAGTTTTCCTGGTCTCACCTGGCACCAAGGTCCCATAGCCATTTATAAAATTGCCGTGTCCTGCCTGGTGCTGTAACCACTTAGACCCAAGTGCACACACAGAGGCTTATATCAATTACAAATTGCATGGCCATGGCCTATGGCTCAAGCTTCTTGCTAGCTAGCTCTTGTATCTTAAATTAACCCATTTCTATTAATCTATAAGTTGCCACATGGCCGTGGTTTACTAGTCAGCTGGCATGTTGTTCCTTTGGTGGCAACTGGCATCTGCTTTTTCCTCTCCTTTCTCTTCCTGTCTGTTTAGATTTTCCGCCTGCCTCTAAGCTGCCTTGCCATAGACCAAACAGCTTTATTTGTCAACCAATCAAAGCAACATATTTTCACAGTATACAGAAAGACATTCGCCCATCATGAAAATGTAAATATGATGGTGCTTTAAAGAGACAAGTCTTCCCCTTACAAGCTGGAGAAGAGCTTCATTAAGAGTAAGAATATGAAAAAAAAAGATAAGGAGAAAGAGAGAAAGGAGATGGGAGGGAGGATAGGGAGACCTACCATAAGATGTGAGTTGGGGGAGGTCAGGGTGCAACCCGGTACAGAGAGCAGACATCAGAGACCTCCCCTGAGCAAATTCCCCTGAGAACTCTCTCTACCAGCCCCTGAACAGAGATAGGACTTCCATAACCTTATAAGGGTGGCAAGAAGTTTCACCTCACAGCATTTAGTTCAACACAGTGTATGTAACAAAAAGTGCAGAGGAGCCAGTTACTGTAAATTGGGAGCTGGGAAGTCATAGCACAAACTGCTTAATTCTCTGTCACAGCCAGTGCTGCTATGGCATGATGCAGATTGTAAAGTCTACCAAAAGGAGCAGGCTCATGTTCTAATAAACTCATTGCTCTGTATTTCACTCAAGTGGATTTAAAGCTGGTAGATGTATTTCATTTTTTAACTGGTGATATATTGAATGCACAAGCTATGAAAAATTGAAGGCTCAGATAAGCAAAATATAAAAAAAGGCAAAAAGTATTTTTTTTTTTTTACTGACAGCAGCCCACTAATAATCATTGCTCCCTTCATCTTGTTGCTTGTTTCTCAAAGATTCATGTTACCACTGTTTTTAAAGATGAAAAGATATCTCTGTGTACTGCTTTTGGATTTGCTTCTTTTATTAACTAGTATATTGTATATTTTCTGGTCAGCAAATATTATAATGCATGGTGAAGGGCCATCTGATGTTCCCTTACATTAATGTGATGTACTTTACTTCCTCAGGCTCCTTGTTCAAAGATTCAAACTCTTTATGATTTTTCCCCAAATACTAAGAACACCACGACACGAGTATATTCAAACTCCTTTTTCAAAAAACAGCTCAATGTTTGTATGCATCTGAAGCTACTTCTTTCAAATTAATTAGGAAGCTAATTATACATTCAGCTGTACTAAAGCACTGGCTTCTTTTATTATCTTTCTGATCAGGGAAATACCAAAATAAGTTATTCTCTGAACTCCAAAATAGAAAAGTGCGTCAAAATACGTTACAGTGAGGTATGAGGAGTAAGCCATTTATGCAAAACTCAACTTCCAGTAGTACTAACTAGGGTTTTGTGCCCTCTTTCATTAGGCAGTTCAGCTGAGGAGGTGTGGAGGTTAATGACAAAATGACCCATCTCATGTAGATTTGTTAAACTGAACCAGTTATAAAAATAATAATAATAAAGCTTAACTTTTGGAACTATAGTGTGCTGTGGGATATTTATATACTATGTGAAGATGTATTGCTGTGATTGGTGTAATAAAGAGCTAAATGACCAATAGCTAGGCAGGAGAGAATAGGCAGTACTTCCAGGCAGAAAGGAGAGAGAGAGGAGAGAGAGAGAGAGAGAGAGAGAGAGAGAGAGAGAGAGAGAGAGAGAGAAGAGAGAAGAAGGAGGAGGAGGAGGAGGAGGAGGAGGAGAGGAGGAGGAGGAGGGAGGAGGAGGAGGAGGAGGAGGAGGAGGAGGAATCTAGGAACCTGGATTCTCCAGTGAAACACTGAGAGGACACAGGAGGTGCAGGATGGAAGAAAGGCAATGCAATGTGGCAGAACGTAGATTAATATAAATGGGTTAATTTAAGTTATAAGAACTAGTTGAGAGCAAGCCTAAGCTAAGGCCAAGCTTTTACAATTTGTAATAAGTCTGTGTCGTTATTTGTGAGCTGGCAGCAAAGAAAAAAATCTGACTACAGTGAAGAGATGTCAGCTCAAATCCATAAGAAAAGCGGCTTCATTTCTGAGTGATAATGGTGAAGTACTATCATACTCCTTGGCTAGCTCCTGTCATGAACACACAGGAAGGAAGCATCCAGGAATTTGCCTGCTCCTGGAGCCATGAAAACAGAACACAAGGCAGATGAGCTAATGACTGACTGAGTGAGGGAACAGGAGCGGAAGTCCTCAAACAGGAAATGGCTAGTTGTTTCCTGTTTTAAACCATGTGTTCTTTGCTCTTAAAGACTCAGATGGAGGAAATAGTTCTGAAGGAAAATCCAGTAAGCAATAAGCTGGTGGCTATGCATTTGAAGCCCACCAGAGAAGACAGTTGTTCTGGTAACAATTTATAAGTACACAGTGGAAAGCTAAAATCAACATATTGGCATGACCTCTGATAAGAATTTTTAAAGTTTTTTTAAAACTAAAAATTTTTTAAATTTTTTTAAAGAGAAAATGAGTGTACAATGCATATAGCAAGTACAATTTTATTTCTAGAAAGATTTTATGGCATTAAAAATACAATAATAATTAAAAAATCAAATCTAGATGCTGACAGTTTTTTCTTCAATTTCCTTTTTATAAAAGGTATATTATAAAAATAATAGATAGATGCTGATGTATTTCAGATATATCCATTTGTAACGTAGAAAAATTAAAATTATAAAACAAAACATACTAAGCAGTATAGAAATATAATGGGTGGTAATGACAAAGTTATCTAGTTTGTGAAGAATACTTTATTGTTATGTCAAGGCTGTTTTTGTTTACTCCCCAAGTGCATCATGACTTATATAATTAAAATATATAGTCACTTTATATGTTGTTTGAATCTTAGACAATTTTTAATAAAAAACCCAGAGTCAGATATTGGGGTGAAAGCTGAAAGATCAGAGAAGCAGAGCAAGCCACAGTCACCACCTATTCCCTCACCAACTCCACGAATCCTGACTGAAATCATCTGAGTCCTCACCCAGAAGGGTCTCAGCTGTACTGCTTTAGTTCCTGTTTCCTCACACCTTACATACCTCTGTCCAGTCATATCACTTCCTGGGATTAAAGGCCTGTGTGCTTCCCAGTAGTGGGATTAAAGGCATGTGCCACCACTGCATAGTTCTGTTTCCAGTGTGGCCTTGAACTCAAAGAGATCCAGTTGGATCTCTGCCTCATGAGTGATAGGATTAAGGGTGTGTGCCACCACTGTCTGGCCTCTATGTCTAATCTAATGGCCAGCTCTGTCCTTGAATCCCCAGGCAAGTTTATTAGAGTACACAATATATCACTACCATTATATGCTTTAAGATTTGCATAAATGAAATTATGTGGTATGAATTTCTCTGTAAGTTGTTGGAAACCTCCAAAGAACTCAGGCTATAACCAAGTTATTGGTTGCTCTCCACAAACTGATGGTGAGGCTCTCTTGCTGAGGAGAATACCTACACATCTCATTGAACATGGAGAAGTGGAGCAGCTGTGATCTCCTGCTGTAGTCCTGGTTTTACAAAGCCTTGGGAACAGCAAAGAGAACTTACCCTCCAGGATGCAGCTCCAGGGGGTAAATTCCATGGTGTCAGTACACACTCTTACCTAATTTGGGGTTTCTCACTAATCCAATGATGTTCTATTAAATATCATGAATTAATCCCTGTGGACTAGTTAGTGTTCATGGTACTGGAAGGTAATCTCCATGCTGCCAGAGGAGAAAGCTAAATACCAACCCAGTCACAAACCCTTCACCCCTATGGACTAGTGCCTTTGGTACAGGAAGGCACTCTGCATGCTACCAAAGGAGAAAAGCAAACACCCTCCCAGCTACCAACCCTTCTGTCTACAGTGGTCACCTGCCTTCACAGTATGCTGGTGTAATAGTGGTACAGCAGCTGTGGGAGTAACCAACCACCATCTGATTGTTTCTAGAAATGCCTTTTGTTGTTTTTATTTTTTTATTTTTCCAATTAACTTGGGGTAATGATGTCTCTGTGTAGCTATGGCTGGCTTAGGAACTGAATTGCTTTGTAGGCCCAGTTTACCTTGAAATCGTGATTTACCTGCCTCGGCTTCAAGAACTATGACTAAGGTCATTCACTACCACACTCAGCTGAGAAAAATCTTTGTCAAATTCATGCATACCTTTATTACTAGGATGCTGCTACTTTATGTATACAGAGCTAAATGTCTTATTTTCATTGCTTTCTGTGTTTTATAAATTATTGACTATCACCTAATACTGATGACATCCCTTAAAATGTAGTGAAAAATATCTCACTGCGACAGTTTAATTACATATATCAATTCCAATAGCTTAATGATTACAAACAAAATGAGTGTTACCAATTTCATATCAACAAGGGTATACACCTTGAGGAAAAAAAAACAAGAAAGTATAAGTCAGTTCAATAGAGCTAGAGGGCAGTCCTAAAAAGGTTAAAATAAGGCACTTTGGAATTGTACATGGATATCAAAGTCATTGTCAAACATTAATTTTCAATTTAAGAAAACTACATGGACCATCACATTTCAACGAGGAGCTAAAATTTATAAAATTAGTTGAAGGTAAAATGAGTCTAGACTTTGTTCCCTTGACTAGTAGACCACGAAAATGCTGAGGGCAATATTATAATGGTCTGCTGCTGTGGTCCTGGTTTCACAAAGCCCTGGGAACAGGAAGGAGAATTTCACTTCTCCAGGGGGAAATGCCATAGTGTCTGCACAATCTTACATAATCTTGGATGTCGCAGTAATCCAAAGCAGTCCTATTAAATAATCATAATAGTGGGATGGAAACTCCATACTCGGTCATGGGAAGAAACTCGGTAAACAAAACAAAACAAAAATTTAACTACAGGGCTTGCCAATATCTAAAATAATTTTTAAAAGTAGAAGACAGGAGAAATTATGAACAAATAGAGGGCCACAGGGATGAAAGCATGTATCTAGCAAAATTCATTCTAGAACCTTATGATGATGCTGTGGTACCGGAGTTTAGTTCTATTTGGAAAGTGCCCTTCTTATGTTTTCCATTTACATATGCTTAATTTCTCAAATATATCCAGTGTAAAATATAATTGGCTTGTTCCAGTGATTCCTTACCATTTAAAACACCAGGAGACAGTAGCATTTATGTGTGGTTTTTGGTGAATGAATGAACAAAGACTTAAAGATATGTACAAAAAATCCTCTTTTGCAACTCGGAACTCATTAGTAAGTATGAGTTTTGATATGTATCAGAAGGGATATGATACTCAATGCAATTCAAAGTGATGATGATATTGGTAGTAAGACTGGTTTTAAGAACTATGGTGATATTTTATTTGTATTGAAATGTGATTTTATTTGTATGTTAATAAATAAAGTTGCCTGGGGGTCAGAGCTAATAGCAAGCCATAGCAGAAGCCAGGTGGTGGTGGCACACACCTTTAATCCTGATCACATGACAGGCAGATCTCTGTGTGTTCAAGGATACAGCCATCATGGAGACACATGCCTTTAATCTCAATACCAACCATAGAGACATGGAGATGTGTATAGACAGGCAGTGACGAGGAGGTCATGTGGTTGGGCTTACAACCAATGAGAAGGCAGAACAGAAAGTCAATGAAAAGACAGATACACAGGAAGTAGGTCTCTTGCTGAGGGGAAGGACAACAGTGGCAGCAAAGGGTAAGAAAGGCGGTTTTAAGTCTCAGATCTTAGTTTACTGCTCTGACCTCTTGGGCCTTTAACTCTGCATTTGGCTCCGTGTTTCTTATTTAATAAGACAGTTATGTCTACAAAGAACAACAGAGCTGATTCTGTAAAGCCTGCAGCACACAGGAAAGGAGCTTCAAGAAGGGAGATGTTTTCATTGAGTACAGCTGTGCCTTGTTCCTAAGCTAACACAAGGTCTGTTTTTTGGAACAGAGAACAGACATAAAGATATGATGGAGGAACAGGCTGTAACAATGACTAGATGTAATACATGAAGATTATTATTATCGAGAAAAGATATTTTTAATAGAGAAAAGGAGTTTAACAGTATATTAAAATACTTTGGAGTTGATAGAGCCTGTTGAAAAAAGCGGAGATGATATTTTTTGAGATGGTTAAGCTGGCTCCCGTGGGTAGTGTATTTGTGGGACCCAACATTTAGAAGAGAATGTACTGGGTTAGGCTTACATAATATTCCATAGAGCAGCAAGTGTACACAATAAAGATGAAGAGTCTAAGGGGGCCACAGGAAGAAGATATGGAAATGATATTATATAGAAACTTAGGCAGAGTGCCATGGTGGAATAACTCCCTGACTGAAAACGACATGAGAGAAGGATTGGAGATGACTAGAAGCAGTATTGACTTGGACTTTCGAGGATATAGAGGCCTGAGGCAAAATGTACTTGGCAACATTTTATTTGGGGATGATGTCTTAGAGAAGCAATAATGAGGGTAAATGGATAACAAACAGAGAAGAAATATAAAATAAAACACTAGGTGGTCGCAGCTTTATAAGAAACACAGATGGTTGCTCAGTCACACTAGAATTTTTTGGAAAGTCTATATGGAATCACTTTGGCATGTAACCATCTAATGGGGCAGGAAAAGATTGAAGTAGATTTTATTTGTAGCCACCTGCTATCGCCCATCTTCCATCAGTCCAAGTTTGTTCCACAGAGCATTAATTTTCAAATACTTATGAGTATGTTTCCCAAGGTTTTGGTCCATCTTTAATGCATCCAAATCCACAGACAGATCTGAATGCATTTGAATTTCAAGATGAGTCCGCTATCTGCTGTTAGAAAGCTCCCTCTGTCTGTCTGACTGCCTCAGGAACTGTTTAGGAGAGTCATTATAATTGCCTGGACTTGATAGTTGTATCTTTTAATGGCTGATAAGCATCTGGAAGGCCCCAGGTGAGAGGTTAGAAGTGTACAGAGAGGTATTAGATATGTAGAGTGACTCTCAAGAGGTCTGAGCACTGAAGAGGCACTGACAGCACCAGGAAGAAGGTAGCAGAGCTCAAGTTTTCTTTTCTCTTTCTCCAGGAGCGATCAAAGACCCCTTTGTGGTTGCAAAGGCATGGGTCATTCCAGGTTCTCATCCTGGCTCCTTGTGAGAAAACTCTGAGTATGGGGCTGGAGAGACTGTTCAGTGGATAGGAACATTTGCTGCCCTTACAGAAGATCAGAGTTCACTTACATCACCCTTGTCAGGAGACTCACAATCTCCTATAGCTCCAGCTTCTGGGAATCTAATACCTTCTGGCTTCCCAGGGCACTTGTACACGCGCGCGCACACACACACACACACACACACACACACACACACACTAATGAATAACCATTTAAAAGGAGCAACTATGGGCCAGTGGAAGTGGAGAAATGCAAAACTGTGGTATAATCAGTTACTGTGAGAACATTGGTGGCACTGATTACAATAAGGAATGTTCAGGTTGAAATTGGAATCTCCCTGGAAACAGAAACAAATGAGCTGGCTTCACAAAATTGACCGTGATCCTGTAGTGATACCCTGCGGTACATATCTCAAATAATTGTAGACCGATGAAAAGTTATCATTTGAAGGAACTTTAAAGGCAATGTGCTAAAATGTCTACTTTTAGTCATAGTGGAAGGCATGATTCACAGAGGTTTAACAGTTTTATCAACAACACAAAACAAGATGTAGAAGTGAGATGAGGCGATTCTTTCCTTCCAGGCTACTAACCACATGGAAGGCACTGGCCACCCTGAGTTCTCATTCTTCACTTGATGGTGACACCAGTTTCAGTGTCTATCTCTTAAACGAAATGATTGGAAAAGGCATTTCCCAGTGTCCTGGCCATCTCTCACATTCTTTTACTCTTTGATGAGTCCAGTAGAGAAATTCAAGTGAAAGGAAATAGATTTGTAAACACAGTGTTTAAGACATCAAAATAAGCATGAAGACAGAGAGTAGGGAGGCCATGGTTAAGCTTGATGCTGTTTCTTGGTACAAAGCTAGAAGTAAGAAAACTCACAGAGGTTGTCCAGCAAGAAGCGAGAAGTGAGGAAGAGGAGGGACGTACCTGAGACTGAAACTGGAGAGCTGAGGAAGGACTAATAGAAACTTCTCCTGGGAGGAGGGGCCGCAGAACTGGAAAGGGAAGGATAGACACTGTCTGCGAATATAACTGAAGGACTCAGAACTGCTGACGTTGTGTGTCAGGCTGAGTAGTTACACAAGACGTCATAGAGGCACTAACTAATGAGCTGGAGGAAAGCGGACAGAGAAACTGACCACCAGGCTGGACAGGAGCAAGGTCAGTTATATGAGGGAATGGAGAGCACTGGGAGAAGTTACATTTGGAGAGGAGAATAAGGAAAACGCAGAAGAGAGACCGGCTTATATAGATATCAGACTGCTGCTCTTTGGGGGATTATATTCCAACAGGAGTGACATTATCAATAACTAACAAAAACAGTGAATGTACAAGTTACTTAGTAGTGTGAAAAAGAAAATGCTCGTTGGTGCACACGAATAGATCGGAGAAGAGGAGATCTGGAGTTCGAGCAGTGGTACAAGTGAGCTCAGAAAGGAAAGTAAAAGAAATGTCGAAAAAAAAAAAAAAAAAAAAAAAAAAAAAGAAAAGAAAGAAGAATCAGACAGACTAGAGTTCCAAAGACAGCATAGAATACACTGTAAATTTTCCATGTGGTGTGGGCCTCTGTTACAAGTTAGATTTTGCATTGTTGACATAACACAAGGTAGAGAAAGATTTATTTAGCTCAGAGTTTCAGTTCATCATGTCAGAGAAGACACAGCATCTCATATCATGGCAGAAACAAAGTAGAGAAAAAGGGGACCAGGCATTCAACAGTGTATCTCTATTGGCTTACTTCCTCTAGATTCCAGAGTCTAGAGAGATCCGGATCTCAACATTTTTTACCACCTCTTAAAATGGCACCACCGACTAGGGACCAAGCATTCCGAATACCAGGCCCAGGGACTATCACACATTCAAATCATAAACAGCCAAGTAGAAATTTGCCTAACGATTGATGGAGATAAGAGATATACAGGGCAATAATTTTTCAGAGAGAAGAGTGAAAGCAGCTTCTGCACTGTAACATGGAGCATGTGAGAAAATGCAGCATGGTTGGCTGGTCCTTTCTGTTGCATTGTGTTGCTGGGCTTGAGCCTTTTCTGAACTGTAGAGTTGTGGAAGCTCAGCTTCCATGGGATAGCCAAAAGGAGAGATGACACATACTCTCTTTTGTACAGTGCTCCTAATATACAGGGCATCTGTACAATGAGCACCAGTTGCATAATTATTGCTTATTAAGAAAATATCAATTTTACTCAGTATGATCTCAGTCTAGAAGGATAATCTCAAATAGAATGAATGAAACTTAATTCTGTGCCTCTGGGACTTAGGTTTTCAGGAGGATAGGTTCCTATCTATGAAACAACTGATTCCCTGGGATTTAAGAAGGACTTTATACCCAAAGATCTCAGTTGTGAAATGCATTCTTAGTAACTGACATGAAGATTCTTTTGAGAACAAAATCCAGTTTTCTTATTAAAATGCCTGGCTAGATAGACCTTGAGAATTTACAGGCTTTAATGGAAGCTTTGGACTTGCAATTACAAGTCTGAATCAAGTTTGTTTCTTCCTTGAGGAATCAGGGTGCCCTAGGCTTGGATCTAAGTTATGTAGGAATTATGAGTAGTTGTGAAATTGATTAAAGGCAGAAAGAACACTATTTTTAAAAGAAATTTTAGATTTATATATTTGTATTTTCTATATATGAGTGTTTTCCCTGCATATGTGTATATGTATCACCTGTGTACCTGGTGTCTAATAGATTAGAAGAGGGATTTGGATCCTCTGTGTCTGGAGTTAAAGATGGTCATGAGCTATCATGTCCACTCTGAGAATTGAACCTGGAACTCTGCAAGAGCAGTAAATGCTCTAACTCCCAAGCCATAAGTCCAACACAGAAAGAATATTAACAACAATAGTTATCTGTTTGTTAATTCATTGCATGCATACAATCTAGTATTGTTGACACATTCAAAGAGAATTATTATACCTGGTATGAATTTATCCCCAAAGCACAAGGAAGAATTCTTTGATCACTATTTCCTGAATATCTGTAATAATAAAATACAAAAGACTCTATTAAATCACAAGTTTTTTTTTAAACTAACAATTGTAGGAACAAGTTGTAAAAATTAAATCATTACAAAAAAAGCCCCATTTACTTTATCATTCTAGCAATAAATAATTTGAAATAGCAAAGGGATTTTATAATGAACAATACTGATAAAGCCCAGAAACCTTAATGTGATTGTCAGTATTATTTGATAAGACTTCCTGGTATCTTTGTGGCTTTTACATATTTGTTTATAAGAACTCAGCTAGGAATGTTTAATTTATCAAAATAAAGTTATCTTCCAACATGTTCTTATAAACAACATTAAGACCACATTATGTAAGCTTAATTCCTGTCCAAATATGATTGGGAACTGAAGCTATAAATTTCCAAGCCATATTGCTAGTGAAATTCAAGCCTTATAATAATTTCTACTAACTTACTGTGCCAGAAGACCATAAAAATGGTCATAGTAATCCTGGATGACATCTCTATAATCTGTAGAGGGGTTTCAACACCTTTCTCATTTACTGTTTGATAGCTTAGAACCTTAGTGACAGTTGGACACCTCCTTATCAATCCCAAGAGAAGGAAAGTAGGCTGGTGAGAGAGTTGGGTTGTTTAGAGCACTCACTGCATTTGCAGAGGACCCAGATTCGGATCCTAGCACCCACATCACATGTCTCACAACTAACTCTAACTCCAGTTCCAAGGTGTCCAATGACTTCAGGTCTCCATGGACACATGCATATACATGGTACAAATAAAACCCCATCAGGTGCACACACATGCACAGGAATTAAAGCAGTAAGATTTTTAAGAGGGAAGGAAAGGAGAGAAGAGAGGGACTGGAGAGACAGGGCAAGGAAGAAGTGTGTGCAAGTATCTTACACTGAGCATCTTTAATCCAGAGAGAAAGCAAGGGACGAGAGAGACAAATAGGTTGGTCAGCCATGAAGAGCATGTACTGGTTTTACAGAGGACCTGAGTTTGGATCCCTGAACTCACAGTGAATGGCTTACAACTGCCTCTTCTCCCACTCCAAGAGATCTCCTCTAGCCTCCACAGGCACCTGTGCCCACATGGTGCATATAAAATCACACAAGCACACAAATCAACCAGGAATTTAAAAAAATCTTTAAAACTTCATCTTCACAATATGGAAATTACATTGAGGTAATCGTGCTGACAAGCATGTGAACAGCGAAGCTGTCGGACAAAGATTGGTGCTTTCATTTACCTAAAGAGGATCCTAAGGGAGAAATGAGAAAGTTTATTATCCACACGACCTAAGCACAAACTGAGCATGGACAAGGCCTGGAGAGTGGGCCTGAAATGTTTAATTAAAAATGGATTCTTAGCCGGGCAGTGGTTGTACATGCCTTTAATCCCAGCACTCGGGAGGCAGAGGCAGGAGGATCTCTGTGAGTTCCAGGCCAGCCTGGTCTACAAAGCAAATTCCAGGACAGCCAGGGCAATTACACAGAGAAACCCTGTCTTGAAAAAAAACAAAACAAAAGAATAGATTCTGACGTCAGGAATTAATTTCCTGGTGAGATATCACCTCTATATTATCTATTCATTTAGTCATTTGCTGCTATATTCTAACAACAATGTTAGGCACCCAAGGAAAGGAGTTATGTACAACCTCAGGTTTGGGCATATAATTCTCCTTAAGTTTTTTCACCCATATTATAAGCCAGTATGATGGGCGTTATCTCTGTCATAAAACACCAGGAAGAAAATACATATCGGCACAGTAATTTTTTGGCTTCACTAATCTCAACATTGTGCAAGTTAATTAGGAACCAGCTCTTCATGTATTGCATAACTGAGATGGTTAGGGTGGTGAGTCACATCGTCAGCCCTGTTTCTTTTAATCTAGCTTCTCACATACACACAACGAGCCTTTGTTTTCTTTTATTATGTGAAAGGAGAGCTGGTTGTGATGAACGAGAATTGTGAGGCCTGTTGTGAAAGAAGTCCATGTCTACCGACGTTCTTCAGATATTCTTGTATTTGTCTGTCATTCACTCTTTCGATGGCAAGCAAACACAACTCATGGTACAGACAAAAAAAATTGTTCATCTTTTTTTTCTTTCTGTTTTTGTTTTTGATCCATGTTTCATCTTTTTTTTGCCTATTTATATTTATTTATATTTACAAACACAGGTAAAAACAAGCTCACTGTTTCACACAGAAAAACAGCACACAGACCTCTTTTCAGGATCACAGAAGGGACAGTTATTCATTACAGTGTTTGCGTCACTGTAGTCCATCTTTAGTGTAGACCGCAATTTATCGAGACACCCAAGTGTAGAATTGTTTCTACTTTCCCATACTTCTCAAAAAGTCCTCAATTAGGAATTACTTGGATGACCACAGATTTTTTTCAGCTCTCTTGCAGTTTTTCTTCTTTTTTTTTCTTCATGTGTATGGTATATGGTTTGTTCCTGTGTATATATTCACGTTTATGTTCATATGAGTACATGTAAAGGGGTGTGTGTGTGTGTGTGTGTGTGTGTGTGTGTGTGTGTGTGCATGTGTATACAGAGACCTGAGATTGATCTTGGGAATCTTCTCAATTGATCTTCTATCCTTCTATCTTTACTGTGAGGCAGGGCCTCACAATCAAACCCAGAGCTCACTAATTTTGCTAGTCTGCATGCTCCAGGGACATGCTTTACAGAGTTAGAATACAACTGAGCAGCCATGTCCACCTGGCCTTGACATCATCAGCGCTGAGGCTCTAAACCCGGATCCTCCCACGTAGGCAGAAAGCCCTTTAACTTTTGAGTTATTTTCCTAGTCCTCTTGAAATTCCTTTTTTAAAAAAAAAACATTGTTCTTTGGGAATTTTTACATAGGATATTTTTTTTAAATCATACTCCTTTCCATTCCTCAACTCCTCCAAGATTTCCCCTATTTTTCTATCTTAACAAACAAAAGCAGAAGAAAATTGAGGAAAAAAAAAAAAAAAAAAAAACAAAAACGATGTCATCTGATGTTTTTGCTCATGAGCACAGAGCCTGCCATGAAGTAAGGCTGATATACCCAGTATCTCTCTGATGAAAAGAATTGATTTTCTTCCCCTCTCCTGGGAGTTATATTCTCAAATAGCTTCTTGGCTAGGTGTGGGACTTTGTGCCCGCTTCCCCTCCTCTGTGCTGGGATTTGTCTGGCTTGAACTTATATTGGAGAGAGAGGGTCAACCTCTCTTGCATTGCTCCGGCCTCATCAGAGAAGCTTCTTCTTGTAGCTGATGCTAATTCACAGAGAGCCTGACAACTGGACAATGCCCAGGAAGTGAGAGACTTTGGAGTACTCACTCAGCCCTGGATGGCTGTCTTTGTTACATTCCTCTCTTCCAGGCTAATAGGAAAAGGAGAAAGAAAGATTATAAGAGCCAGAGGTGATGGAGGATTTTAATGAAACAACATTTTTCCAGACACAACAGGGCAAATGCACATATGATCTCTTGTAATTCTCAAAAGAATGTTTGCTACAGATGTATTACAGAAGACACTTGTTTGCCGTTGGCCATGTGTATTGTCTGTGTTATCAAGCATCATGATCTGGGGCTCCTGTGACTTTGAGATGTACTGGTCAGCTCGGCTAGTCTGTCTATCATGTTCCTTTTTTTTTCTCCCCGAAGTCACAGCACTAAATATTTGTTGTTCTGTGGGAGAATACTGAAAATAAAATGGAGCACAGTGTTGCTTTATGTCTAGCTTCTTTGGTTTATGGTACAAGAAATTTAACCAGGAACCCTGTACTTGGTAAGATATACTTAGTACTACAGAGATATAATTACCTCAACTTTTCTCTCTTCTTTAAATGAAATTACGAGTGTGTGTGTGTGTGTGTATGTATGTGTGTGTGTGTGTGTATGTGTGTGTGTGTGTATACATTTGAATGCACATGTGCATACCATGGAACTCATGTATATATAGGTCAGAGGACAACTTGCAGAGGTTGACCCTCTCTCTCTCCACCAAGTGGGTCCCAGGAATTGAAAAGTAAAGCTTGACATCCAGCACTTTTACATGCCGAGCCACCTGGCCAGCTCTTAAGCTCTTTTTATTTCATGTCAAGACAGGGTCTCAGTAAGTTACCCGGGATACTTTCAAGCTTGTGAGCCTGCTCCTTTGACTTGCTAGTAGCTGAGCTAATACACATTTATCATCGTGCCTGGCAGGATTTTTGATGCGACGAGGGGAACAGCTGGAATGGAATCCACTCTAAACGTGACATTGTCGGTAATTCAAAGACTTCCAAAGGGAGACATGGACCATAAAGAACTAAAATGTACCCAGTGCTGGTGTAAGGAATAGGCTGAACCCCTGATACCAAGATAAGAGGAATATGTCCCCCACAAAGAAGTTGCACCCAATCTGACAGCTCATCTCACAGATCAGCATGTGCATACTTCCTGACTTTGGTTTGATCTTTTCTATAAAACTCTAACCCTGTTGCAGGAGGGGAACGGGGATCTAAGAAATTTCTTCCTCTGTCCTTACCAAACTGCAAAGAACCCATTTTTTTTCTTTACCAGTTTCTGTTTCCTATTTCCTTTGAAATACAGGGAAACTGAGGCAGTGTGTTTATGTTCTTAAGTTGCCAGTCATACTCTTGACTTGGGCAACCAGCAGCACAATGGGAGGCTATGCAAGCACCCAAGGTTGGAATGTAGGGGAATTCTCAGCAAGGCTGGAGGGCTGGGCAAAGAGGAAGGCCTTAAGCAAAGCCTTAAAGAATTAGCATATGAGAAAAACGAGTCGGCAGAGAGGAAGGCTGAAAGCCCTGCTGAGGCTGACAGAAACAGGCTTGTGCCACTGGCACAGGTATGGACCCTCTCTGGAGGACAGGAAAGTAATTCCCACGCCCACCTTCTCTGTCACTTGTTGGGGGATGCAGACAGCTTGGGTACGGGGGGCATAAGCTGTGAAGCCTACCCTCTCCCTCCGAAACCTGTAAGAACAGCACCCACTCTCTTTGTGTGGGCCTGATTTTCTTCAGATTCCGTGCCATGTTGTCTGTTTCTAACTCCTCTAATAAACGTCTTATCCCCAACAGTCTGTATCAGTGTCGGTATGGACCCCACATCCAAGACATTTCAGTATGCGGACCTATGAATCACCAAGAGCAAGCTCAGGAAATCATGCTTTGCAAATGTGCCCAAAAGCTGGCGCTGAGGTAACATAAACCCCCAATACTTAGTGGCGTCTGGCTGTTGAACCGCCAAACTCTTTTCCATCACTCTAGGCCACTTGTACACCCTTGGAAGTGTCCTCTGAACTACACTGTCAGCTGATAGCTCCAGCTGCCGGGCGCTTTCCCCCTTGGTTCTCCCAGCCTCCTGTGTTGGTTGCCTATAAATGCACATAAAGGAAAATGACTTTAAATTTGAACCTCGTCCTATGTGTGAAGAGTATAATAGCTGTTTGCTTTTATGATTTGCAAACTTCTAGGCAAACTCTCAAGGTCTGGACTTTGTGTTGTTCTGCATTCTTGGTCCCGGTTTATAGAGAAGTCTTGAGAGAAACCAAGGACTTTAAAACGCTTGTAATTTTCCTGGCTTGGTGGAGCCTTTTGACTAATGGTTTTTGGCTGTATTTCAGAAAAGTTCACAGTTTCTTTGGCAGAATAATTGACTGTGATAGTTTCTCTGTACAGCTTGACTCGACATTGCCGGGTTTAGGTTTTAGTTTCATCTAAAGCTTTATATTTGAAATGTGGCAGCCATTTTACTTCCTTGGTTACTGCATACTGCCAGTTGATACTACATGAACTATTTCTGCCTTCTGAAGATTGAATAACTGTTTGGCTACTGTTCTTGTATAATGAAGACCCAGGGCTAATGTTGGATGCTGTATCCTCACATTAAAACAAGGTAAATTTTGGAGTGCATTTCTATTGTGTTGATGAAAAACAACAGAACTCTCACCTTTTAGGGAATAAGAGATAGTTTTGGGTGACCAAGGCCCAGAAAGATAGAGTTGGGTTGCTTGAAATTCCATGTTCCAATGTGGAAGCAATTTAATGAAGAAAGTCTTAAATCAAGGCCAGTTTAAATAGAATGTCATCAGAGAGGAAGTTACAGCAAGATGGGGAAAAGATTTTCTCAGATGTTATCTGACATTCTTAGGTTTTAGATTGATGGAAGATAGGGATGGATCTGCTAAGTTAATAGATTCTAAAAGTTTATTTGTTCTTTTTAAAACAAATCTATTTACAAGATAACAGTTGCCATACAGAGGTGGACAAGGAGGTGAAAATTAGCCCAAGATAAGGTTATTAGCTTCTGGACCTACAACATTCAACCTCTTCACCTCCCTGCAGTTCTCCTTAGTCATCCTCTGCTGACGTAACCTCTTTCCAAGAATTCCCATTGACAACTGCAAATTTTTACAGGCCCCGGGAGAATTTTAGTTGATTAGTTGTTTTATGATGTGAAAGCACCCTCAAAATGAAAGCCAGTTTTTGGTATGTGTCATTTTGTGTATTAGTTTGTGTCTATGGTAATTGTCTTGATGGAGGCAACAACAGTCCCATTAGAGATTTATCAACAGATGGGTGACTGCAGATGATTGAGGTATTAAGGGTTAGTATTGGGGTTTCTCCCCCAGGCAGTATGTGTGGAGGTCTCATAATCACATCAGAAGAGCATATTCCATTCCTGAGTTTGAAGAATCATTTAAGAGGTGCTCATTAGTACTGATCACATTCCACCAATTTGAGCTATGTACCATTTGGTGCTGGAGTTAAGACACATTAACGGGGCTATCTGACCTGGACCAGCAGATCATTCTCACGTGACAGGGTTCGAAGCAGGAGGTAGCCAGGAAATGAGAAGACAAAGAAGATAGAAGACAGAAAAGATAAGCAAGTTTGGAATCAGGAGGTCTTGCACAAGCTGGTGAGTCATGTAAGTACATTTTACGTGTTTTTTTTTTTTTTTTTTTTTTTTTTTTTTTTTTTTTTTTTTTTTTTTAAGAAATACAGCATTTTATATACCATTTTCTTGAAATGAAAAAAAAATGGGACAATGTCAGCAAAAGACTATCATACAATGGGATGAAATCAGCAAGAAGCTAATGAAACAACGTGTCACAAAGGGAACACAGGGTATCTCAAAAGCATCACTGAAGAGCACACAGTGGCCTCAGAACGGATGACCACAGCCCCTTAGGGTGGGCTCTCAGGACCTGAAGCCACAGCTCCCTCAAGGCCCTGGTCCCAGGACGTTACTGGCTCTGTTGAGCATGTTTCTGGTTTTAAGAAGGGACTATCTTCCTTCTCCATACATCAGGGCCTCAGTTGATCTGGCCATCAGCCCATAGGTGATGATGGGAAGGAATACCTACCAAGCAGAACTGACTTCAAACACTTTCTATCATATCATGCTTTGCTCATTAAGATGTACCTCTAACCCAATGCATATTGAGAAACTATGGGGCAAAATTTAAAATACCCCTAGAATTGTTGAAAATAACCAACTTTATTTTGCCTTCTAAAAATACATATCAGAGGCTAAAGTTATTATTCTTAGCATATTCAGTTTAAAATTTAGCACTTTTGCTTTGGGGTTTATCAACAGCTGTCTAATTGGACTTGAAGCCCACTCAATGGGATAGGAATTCATGCCTGCTGTTGTAAACTAAGCCAACAACCCATGGCTAGAGAAGTCATAGAACCTGGAGGAGAGCCAACTGCTGCCACATTCTTAACCAGTACAATGTCTAACTGCATTCTAAGTATTTGTCTTGATACCCACAGATAGGTATAGCTCTCCCACCTCATCAAAGAAGCTTCTTTCTGCAGCAGATGGAGGTTATTACAGAGTGCCAAGACTGAGCAAAATGGAGAAAACAATAGTCATATGGGGTAGCCAACCCCAGTTGTTAAGGTTTACAGTGTTATGGTGTAGCCCCCCCCCATACCTAATGCTCAGAGAGCATCATGCGAGTACAATGGGAAAGAGATTGTAAGTGACAGAGGAATAGTAAATCTGCCATGAGACAGTATCTTGTAGACATAACAGGAAAGCTGTACCCATGAAATGTCAACAATATGGTTGCCTAAACTAGACCTGAACCATGACAACATCAGTTGACATGCCAACATGAACGGAGGAAACTTCCCAGGGCCCCACCCCATGCAGATGAAGAGCTTTTGGCTATATGCTGCTGCTAAGAGAAAGCAAAGCAATTTACATTTCCTCCAGGGACAAGCCTCCATTGCTGATCCAATCCCAAGTGCTCACTCCTAAACATATATATCAAGCAACAATTATCAAAAAATTCAATGTGTCTGCCTGAGAACAGCTTTCTTTCAATGGGAACATTTTGTTTGTTTGTTTGTTTGTTTAGGATGATTTTTGAACTTTCAGAAATGGCTATCTCCTTCTTTTCTCTTTTGTTGAAACAAAAGCTGGCTGAAAAACTGACTTTTCAAAGGCTTTTTGTCTAACAGAAAAGTGGATATTGAAGTGTTAACTCTTTTTTTAAAACAAGCAAACAAAGAAACAGGATTTTGGACCTTTATTTAGGCGATAATGAAGTGAATACTTTTTTTTATTATTTAAAACAATTTTAAAATTCAAATTATTTTGGTCAGATCCTTTCCCCCTCCTGCAAGTTTGTCCAGATCCTCTCCCCCTCCCTACCCATGCAGCTTTCAGTTCTTTCTCAAAAAACAAATCCAAATCCCCCCAACCAAATACAACAACAAAATGCCCTAAATTTAGGAAACCAAATAAACAACACCAAAAAAAGAAAAAAAACCCAAAACCAAAACAAGCAAATGAACAAACAAAATCCTCCATAACCAATGAAATGTTAACTCTGATTCTCAAGACTGAAAAAAGAAAAGGGGGTGACTTTAAACTTCAAGCTCTTGTTATTGTAATAAAGGCTTGAAAAAACAATAGTAGTATAAGTTAAAATAGAAACAGGTGGCCTTAATTTGTTTTATTCTATAATAAATATAATTAGGGTTTAAGTATTTGTTCATTCTTCTAATAAACCTATATTCCCTTATCTTATAAACTTAAATATTCTTCTTAATACCTATTAAAACTGACATATTTGAGTATATTAAATATGCTTTATAGGCCACTAAAATGGCTTAAGGACACTCGCAGGCATATCTGATCTTCTAAAGGAAGTATTTCAGATGAAAATAAACATCTAAAATAAAGACTTTATTAAAAGTGCAGTTTAGAGGCTTAAGAGCAATTAAGAGTTCAGTGGTTAAGACCACTGGCTGCTCCAATGTACATAAAATAAAAATAAATAAGTCATTTTAAAAGAGTTCAGTTTATATTTACATAAAGCAGTATCCACTAAGTCATAACATGATATTTGAGTTACCAAATTTTGTATTTGATTTGTATATTTTTGATAAAGATTTTCTTTTAAAATATATTATGAAAAGACATTAACTCTTACATTGTTCTCTCTGAGAACTCTAGGATAATAGAAAATAATAGCTTTATTTTTTTCATCAAAACAAATTATTTTAAATACGTTTTGAAAATTAGCGTATGAAGAATCAGATACAATCATTTTGTAATATTTTCCTGACATTTAAAGGTTTCAAATATGAGTTTGCTTAGATATATAAATACTTTTATACATGATTATAGAACTATAGTAAAACATATTTAAAGATATAAATGTCTTTAAAAATTCTTAATAAGAGTGCTATTATGAGTTTTTTTCTGGAATATTCTTTTATATGTAAAATTTTCAATATGATTTCATTAATCATGAAACTAAAACTGAAATGATTGTAAAATCATTGATGTATATGCTTTTCAGAGATTCTTTTGCATGTGGGATTATTGAAGTTGCTTACACCTTGTAAATAACAAACTCCAGATTCTGGGTAAATTTCTACACTACTGGGTATGTGATAGACAAAGGGATGATGTTATTAAATCTTATAAAGGACAAAAATAAGTAATATTTTGCATTTAAAAAGTGATTAATGGCCAGTGAAATTGCTCAGAGGGTAAAAGCACTTACTACCAGGAAATACCAACAACTTGATTTTGATTCTTGGATCTCACAGTGGAAGGAGAGAATCTGCTTCAAATAATTGTCCTCTGACCTGGCCTTCACATGCAGGCTGTGGCACACATATTCTCTCTCATCACACAGAGAGAGAGAGAGAGAGAGAGAGAGAGAGAGGGGAGGGAGGGAGGAAAAGAGAGGGGAGAGAGAGAGAGAGACAGACAGACAGACAGATGGATGGATGGACAGATAGAGACAGACAGGATATAATAAATATAATAAAAGTTAAAACATAATTCAATTGTTAACATAATTTTGTTAACTGCTAAATAAAATTCAGACTTATTTTTGTTAGGCAAACTGAAAATGTAAATTTAAGAGGGATAAAATAATTAAAATACTATTAAAACTGGTTCTACACATAGAGTCATGTATCTGTGCTTTGCTCTGTAATAAGTATACATATATGTTTTCAATGATTTGATGGGTCAGTTTCACTTTCAGGATGATAAGGTTACCATTCTACATGTATTGCTGATAGACAATTTGTTATAAATATGGGATGAGCTTTTACATATATTAGCATGAAATTTGATAGCCATATCCATTATTTATTAAGATAAAGGCCAATATTGTTCACAAAAGGCAATATTATGTTTATGGTATCTTTATTCATTAGGTTCAATTACTGTGTTTATAATACATACATTATAGAAAGTATTTTATGATATGTGTAATATGAACTATATATCCAGCTAAATATACACTATATAAAATCATGCAAGTGATTCTCTGACAGATACAGCAAAATAGAAATGTCATTGAAAACTTTGATCATTTTTTATGATTATATATGTATATTTAAATATATATAAGTCTTTGTATGACAAAAATCTCTGTTATGTTAAATATCATTAGACAAAAAGAACCAGAGTAAGCAAAACCTTTGACTTTCCACAAACCAGATGTGTTACACTATCAGTGAATATTACATCTATACATGGCATCCATAATTTGTCTAGAGTATAAATACAAGTTTACATAGTTATTAGCTAACTATTAAAAAGCTACCCTAGAGACTACACACTAAACAAAGACATGAACTACAATTTTCAAGAGATTTGTGATTGTTATTGGAAACATATCAGAATTGTTAAATTCAAAAGTCTAATTTTTATTTTTTCTTCTTCTCCCAAGCCAATATTTTGAAAAAGAAAAACAGACAATTTAAGGAACACTGATAGTAACATATATATGAGTTTGGATCACTCGAATAACATTGTATTACAACACTACAAAGATTATATTAAAACCTTTGGTGAGTCATATACATTTTACACTTACAGTGGGCTTACAAAGAATAAATCTTATAAGTGTCTAGGATTTATATGTAATTAAATTGGATATTATCAGTATACGGTCTTTTAATGCTTGTATTAAAAACTCTTGGACTTCCTTAGAATGTTGATCTACTTTTAGTAACATTTAAAAAGGGCTAACTTTAAAAGACAAGAACTTAATGATTTATGATTATTTATAGTTTTGTCAAGATTTTGAAAGAATCAGAGCTCTTTTAAACTTCTGTTTGGGTTGAAATCCTGTGTTAACTCACTGTATATATGGATAAGGGAGGTGCAGACAAAATTCTAAACGGTCTTATTAAATAAGAAACAGAACCGAATACAGAGTTAAAAGCCTGAGAGATCAGAGCACTAGTTAAGAGCTAAGACTACCTTTAGCTTACCACTGGCTGTTGTCTTTCCCCTGAGAAAGAGACCTTCTTCCTGTATGTCTTGTGTTTTATTCCTTTGCTGTTCTGCCTTCTTATTGGCTCTAAGCCCAGCCACATGACTTCCTCGTCACTGCCTGTCTATACAGACCTCCTGGTCTCTATGGATGGCACTGGGATTTAAGACTCAAGGGTCACCACGCTTGGCTGCGTCCTTGACTACACAGAGACTCTGCTTGCCATGTGATTGGATTAAGGGTGTGAGCTACCACGCCTGACTGCTGTCCCTGGCTTGCTATGACCTCTGATCTCCAGGCAAACTTTATTTATTATGATACAAATAAAGTCACATTTCAGCACAATTAAAATATCACTACAGTGAGGCATATTAGATGCATTTGAATACAAGGGAATAATTGTATTTAGAGTGGTTGATAATTAAAAAAAATAATTGTATGAGGTCTGAAAGTTTAAAGGTTCTAATTTAAAAGGCTATCTATAAATTTAACAGAACAGATTTAAAAATTAAAGAAAGAAGAAATAAAAATGGACTTCTAAAATAGCAACACTTTGTTAGGAGGAAATAACCTTACCTTGATGGGCCTCTACATGCAACATACAACAATTTCCTGCTACTGCCTCCTTCCTTCCAGCCTGCCTGGCTCATGCCTAATCTATTACTGTCTTTTACTTATGATATTCTACATTGTAGGAAGAATATTTACTATACCTTCTCACCTTCCTTTACCTATCAGTGTGTTTCGTTTTCAAAATCAGTGCGTTAACAGGGACGTAACAGGTGGGGCCTAAAGCTACTTTTCAAGAAAATGATGGAACAAGTGTCCCCCCTCCAGAGCTGCCAGACAATGACTGTGTCTGCAGACAAAGAATTCTGCCAAGTCTGGAACTCTTCCACCAACTCCTCCATAAGTGTTCCCTCTACTCCCCAACCTCCCAAGAAGACCATTCCTCATTGAAAACTAGGAACACTTCTCCGGGACACTTTCTGACCAGTTTTACCTAAGCCTGGGCTTGAATGAAGCCATGTCTTCCACCAGCCTTTGTCTCCTGGTTTGCTTGAGTACAAGTGGTTGTTTGGAAGACGATGTCTAATGTCTAATGACATACTATAATCAGAGCTGAGTGAGGTGGCTCAGTTGCTGAAGGTTCTTTCTGCCAGGCCTGTTGACCTGAGTTTGATCCATGGAACCCACTAGGTAGGAGAAAACCAATTCCCACAAGATGCCCTATAACCTTCATGTGCACCATGGCATGGAAGCCCTGCCTGTAAATAAATGAAACTATAAGGATCAGAAACAAAATGAAAACCCATAATATTTAACTATTGTGGAGGGAAGGCCATTAATAAGGGATCAGAAAACAAAGTTGGTCATCATTAAGGAATTTTCACAAGTATGGTCCAGGGATCCCAAACTGCTAAAGCATCATGTTATAACCTTAATTCACAACACTGCTGCCTGGCCCCTGGAACCCAGTTCTTTGATCAGGGCTAAACTTTGAACAACCAGAAGAGTATTTGAGTCACCCTTAAAGATTATACAACTGAGTAGCTCGTGCTGGCCTCCCAGAACTGTACAAGTGGGTACCTGGACTGTCCTCATTCACATGGTGTGAAGTACATACTGGGAAACTGCATTCACACTAACAATACAAGCAGTTCACCCAACCAGAGCCCCCAAGAACCCATTTCAGAACAGACATGTTTCAGGAACTTCTTCAAAAATATTGTAAAAGATCCCAAATCCATCAAGGACTTTTCTTTATGAAACCGACACACTATTTATTACATTAATGAGGCACCTCATTTTTCTTCAAAAGAAAATTGAGGGCCAGTGAGATAGCTCAGTGAGTACAGAGCTTGACACACAAGCCTGCTGCTGTGGGATGTTCTGTAAGGCAAATATGTTAATAAATAAAACACGGATTGGCCAGTAGCCAGACAGGAAGTATAGGCGGGACTAACAGAGAGGAGAATTAAGGGAACAGGAAGGGAAGGAAGAGACTGCCTGCAGCCGCTGCCGCCGCCAGGACAAGGAACATGTAAGGTACCAGTAAGCCATGAGCCACGTGGCAAAATATAGATTAATAGAAATGAGCTGAATATAACAGTAAGAGCTAGACAATAATAGGCCTGAGCTAATGGCCAAGCAGTTTAAATAATATAAGGGTCTGTATGTTTATTTTATAAGTGGGCTAAGGGACTGCCGGGGTTTGGCAGAACCCGGAGAGAGAACTCTCCAGCTATATAGCCTGCTGTTGAGTGCTGGCCTCAAAGCCCTCATAAAGAAGGAAGGAGAAAACTGACTCTACAAAGTTGTTCTCTGACCACTACATGCCTGCTGTGCACGTGTGCACTGACAACACACACACACACACACACACACACACACACACACACAGAGCAATAATAAAGTAAAATTAAAAACATTAAGTTCCTTACCTGAATTTTTTTCCAGAGCAAATTGTAAATGATGAAATGTCCAGTTAAATTTCCCTCTATTTTCCGTTGAAATTTTTTTATTCATTTTACACACCAACCACAGATCCCCTTCTCATCCCTCCTCCCACTCCCCCCTCAGCCTCCCCCTCACCTCCCCATCCCCTCCTCAGAAAGGTTAAACACCCCATGGAAAGTCAACAAAACCTGGTACATTCAGGTGAGGTGGGACCAAACCCCTTCTCCCTGCACCAAGGATGAGCAAGGCATCCCACCATAGGGAATGGGCTCCAAAAGGCCAGTTCATGCACCAGGGATAGATTCTGATCCCACTGCCAGGGACCGCTCAAACAGACCAAGCTATAAAGTGTCTCCTGTATGCAGAGGGCCTAGTCCAGTCCCATGCAGGTTCCACAGCTATAGGTCTAAAGTTCCTATGAACTTCCTTCAGTTGTCTCTGTAGGTTTCCCCATCATGATCTTGATGCCCCTTGCTCATCGAATCCATCTTCCCTCTCTTCGACTGGACTCCCAGAGTGTGCCCTGGTGCTTGGCTGTGGATCTCTGCATCTGCTTCCATCAGTTACTAAATGAAGGCTCTATGATGACAGTTAGGGTATTCACCAATCTGATTACCAGGGTAGGCCAGTTCAGGCACCCTCTCCACTATTGCTAGTAGTCTAAGCTGGGGTCATCCTTGTGGATTCCTGGGCACTTCCCTAACACCAGGTTTCTCCCTATCCCCATAATGTCTCCTTCTATCAAGATATCTCTTTCATTGCTCTCCCACTCCATCCCTCTCCCAACTCGACCATCCTGTTCCCTCATGTTCTCATCCCCCATCCCCTCCCCTCTATTGCCCCCCCCCAGTTTACCCCAGAGATCTCATCTGTTTCCTGTTCCCATGGCAATCCATGTGTCCTTCTTATAGTCCTCCTTGTTAGCTATCATGCTCACTTCTTAATTACATCTTTCTCAGGAACCAAGACCCTGGGTTGCAAAGAATTCAACTTTATTAGATACATTTTTTTAGTGGCAATACCATTTAATTTATCCATTTCATATCTGTCTCTTTTAGTAAGGCTTCAACTTTATGAAATCTGACACTAGTTAAGATATTACCATCTAGCAAAAATAAATGACATCCCTTGGCCTTGAGAAGCTTGGAGTTCAGTAGGAAAATGATCATAACCCAGAAATAAAGTGTATATTTAACTTGAGAGACAAAATGATGATGGCATGGGTGTTCATGATAGGGATATTTAGTCAATCTAGGTGAACAAAGAATTTAGGGATGTGATATATAATGGTCTGGTCAGGAATGAAGACATTCTAAACAGATGCAGTTACAGTACCATTGAAGGCCCATTAAGTGCAAGTTGTTGCTTCCTAGCCAAAAGAATGGAATGTACCTCTTCTGAGGGGAGGCTGTCTCCTCCTTCAGAGTTAATCCAGTCGTACCAGCTACCACTTGCCTAAGGGACCATCCCTGGGAAGGCAGGTTTAAGTCATGCTAAAGATAGCAGAGGAGGAATCAGCCAGTCAATGGGATAACATATTTTTCTGTCCCAGGAATTCTTACCCCTATTACAGTCCCTATGAGCCACCAGGAGGCTTTGTTGGGTCTGTCCACCAAAAGGTATATCTTTTCCTCTTTAAAATGTTGGCCAGAGCTGACGTCTGCTTTCTTTGGTACTTTTGGGCCATTTCACTCTCCCTGTAAAGTCCCCCTCCCTGCAATGAGGCTGCTTGTCCATCATGTGGTTGACCTCCACACTATTTTAACTCAAACAGCATGGCCTTTTCTCTGTTTCCTCTCCAGAAGGATGCTAAAATTTATAACTGACCTGATCTGTGGTTTTTCTTTTACACTCTAATAAAAATGTCTCCAAGCATCTCTTTGACTCCATTTTAAAATTCTTGAAAAGACTTAGAATTCCAAGAGGGGACCCTGATTTCTCCAGTATCATCATTGGTGCCCTTCCCTTTTGCCAATTAGACTGTTGAAACAGTAGGTCCCTAGAATGAGATTTCTCCAGAAACCTCAGGTTCAGAGAACAAGGAGGTTGAAACCTGTTATGAACTAGAACTCTCCTGAAAAGAGATTTCACACAGTTCAGATAACTTAATAAGTTCAATCACCTTGCAGGAGAGGATGGAATTAAGATGATGGATGGGGCAACACCGTGAATTAAATTGTATAATTGTCTATACCTCTTGTCCTTTATTTAAACACAGACCTTGTGTCAGGATCCCACATATGGATCTGAAGGCTCACTGGACCCTTGTTCCTCTTCTCAACTTGACCACATTAAATTATTTGTCTTTTCAATTAGAATATTAAGGATAGTGGCTAAGCTTGGCTTGCCATAGTGGTCAGGGCCAAGGATCTGACTCTAACAACCCCTGTAATAGCTTTGGCAAGCCAGACAGGAGAAAAGATGCATTGTGGGTTTCAGCTGCTCCCAGCATGTTGACCTCAAATGGAGAGGAAAGATTGAATGGTGCCATACAGCTGCCAGAATCATTTTATTCCAGGGACTTTTTCTTATCTTCTCATGTCTGCTCATGTCATCTTATTTTTGTCTCCATTTGGTAAAACAAAGAAATGAGTATTTGGACTTCAGTTTGGACTCTTGAGATAGTCTGGCATTGGCAAGTTTCTCCTTTGTCAGCATGCCTCAGGCTTTGACTGAGAGCTGGTTTCTTCACCTCCAATTTGAACTGTTTGTGCTTTTCCTGAGTTCTTTTTTGTGACTACAATTTGGTGACTGGCTTGGTCTTTCAAAGGTCCAAGCTGTTTTGCTTCCATCAAACTATTTGGGGGGGGTTACATCATGTGTAAAATATGACAGGCTTTGTTAATTTGAAGTACTTTTGGTCAAATTTACAGTTCTGCTGAACTATTTGGGTATCTGCCATAAGATGGGGAAACTGAAACTTATTGGTCTTTTGGGGCTCTTTAAACCATTGGGGTTCTGTTGAACCAATGAAGACAGAGAAACAAGTGTGTTGAGGGTATGTCAAATAGGATTTGTGAAACCATGGAAAATACTAAGTTTGTACTATCTTATTGCTTCCAGGGAGAATTCTAGCTAACTAGAGTTTTGTAAATTTGTATGTGTCTGAAGTAGCATGTGACAAATCCTGAACTATTTTAGAGTTCCTGAAAATAACTGAATTGAGTTCCTGAAAATAACTGAGTAGCAAACCAAATCGCTGTTAGCTTCATTTGAAAATTATTATTATTTTGCAGAAAATCATCTCTCTCTCTCTCTCTCTCTCTCTCTCTCTCTCTCTCTCTCTCTCTCTGTGTGTGTGTGTGTGTGTGTGTGTGTATGTATGTATGCATGAATATGTGCTTTGAGGATAAATTTTGAACTCCATTTAAATGTAAGAGCTGTTTCTCATTTCTTTTGAAAAGCAGTTAGTTAGAATGCAATAATTAAAACAGATAACTGTAGAATTTGAGATTGAAAAAACACAAGGCTTATCTAGGATTTTAAATCAGTCAGACATCACTACAGTGTTACCTCAGAGCTTTTTTTCTTCTTGGTGGGAGAATTTGGGTTTGACACTTTCAAATGTTAATTCTGGAAACTGTAATCGAGGGAAAAAAATCTTGTTCCTGAATTTAAAAGACAGATAACTTAAAAAATTAAATCATTAAAATGTGTTCTTATTTAATGCTGAGAAAATTTCTAAAGTTTTTGCTAGGCAAATTCAGATGTATATAGAAAGTAAATTTTAGAATTGTTTTATATGTAGGAATACTTTTACACGAATTCTAAGCTCATCTATATGAAATATGCATGTATTTTGTCATTGTTGATGAGGGCTAATTTTGCTATTGAGATAATTGCTAAAAGATAATACTTTTGTTATAAATAATATTAAGCTATTTATTTTAATATCTAATTTAGTGTATATATACATTATAAAGCTCTCAAGATTTTGCTTTTTATTGAGATAATTGTTTATTATTTTAATAAAAATGTTAATTAAAAACATTGTTTTATATAGATTTTGTCAGGATTTTGGCTCCTTGGAAAACTGTCTTAACAAAGTCAAAGTTCATTTATGACTCTATATTCAAGTCTCTAAGAGCCACTTTGTAAGTAATGATTTTAATGTGTTTTTTTTGTACATTTAATACCCAATATATCTATGACTATACATCTATAAAGTTATATGTATAAACTTTAAATATTATACAAAGATTTGCAGAGTTAATGATGTGGAAGTTTAATATGAGCAGAGTGACCAGTAAGTGCTATATTTTATATAAAAATACATAACAGCCAGTGAAATTCTTTTGACCTTTCTGCTATTTTTAGATAGTATCTAAAACCCCACCATTTAAACAATCCTGCTACTTGCATCCCTGATTGGTATATATTTATTTAAGCAGAATAAGTATCATTATTATTTGCCTGAGCTTCATCTGTGTATCAGAAAATAAAACTAGCACTCTTTCTTAAATTCACAAGGTATTTAAAAAAAACAAAACGATTTTATTTGAGATAAGGCCTCACTGTGTGACTCTGTGTGGCCCGGAACTTGATTTGTAGACTAGGATAGCCTTCAACTAACAGAATTTTACTTGCCTCTATTTCTTCAATGCTGGGATTAAAGGCAGTCACCTCTTCACCTAATGATTATTCTCTTTAAGCAAAGATAATTCAAAATGCCCCAACACTATGTACTTCAAGTTGTGCGTGTTAGTAATTAAAAGGTGTTGGACACTGGTATCTACACTAGCTGGTTTTATGTCAACTTGACACAAGCTGAAGTCATCTGAGAGGAGGGAACCTCAATTGAGAAAATGCCTCCCTAAGATTGGGCTTTAGGCAAGCCTGTTGGGCATTTTCTTAATTCGTGTTCGATAGGGGAGAGACAAGCCCATTGTGGGTAGTACCATCCCTGGACTGGTGGTCGTGGGTTCTATAGGAAAGCAGGCTGAGCAAGCCATGAGGATCAAGTCAGAGAACAGCCCTCCTCCATGGCCTCTGCATCAGATCCTGCCTCCAGGTTCCTGCCCTGCTTAAATTCCTGCCCTTGCTGCTTTTGATGATGAAGTGTTATATAAAACTGTGAGTGAAATTAACCCTTTCCTCCCCAAGTTGCTTTGCTTATGGTGTTTCATCACATCAATAGTAACCTTAACTTAAAACAGCATTTTAAAGAGTACAACCATAAATAATTTATTTTTTAAAATATTTATTCATGTGTATTTGCCTTTCTAAAAGGAACTAACGCCATAGAGAACAGTTTCATATGCACATCTAATAATACCTGAATGTATTCGAACTTTGGCTTCTGTTCAGATTCTGTTCATGAATTTTTTTTTTTCAGTCAGAGGTATATTTTCACCTTAGTATTGAGAGTGGGAAAACATAACCCCTCTGGCATTCTGACAAGGACGAAAATATTCTAAATGGACATTTCCTTCCTTATTTAAATAATGTGCCCCAAGAGAGATTTTTTTCCTAAAAATCTCTTGCTGGAAGAAGGAACATTCTGAAGACTAGTACCAACCTGAGAGGGAACTTAGGAAAGAGATGTCACACAGCCCTGACAACTTGTCAGATATTTTGTAGATGAGACTGGACCAGAGACAAGGATGAAGGGCAGGACCACATCTTGACCAGGGCTGCTTAATTATGTATTCCTATTGTTCCTTATTTAAAACTAAACCTCATGAAAGGACACCCCCCACACACACACACAAATGGCTCCAAATGGGTGGTACTTTTTGTACAAGCTAGATATATCATGAGGATCAGAGACTTGGTCTTAGAAGCCCCAACAAACTTGTCCCAGCCACTTGGTCACAACAGGACAAGCAATAGTGAAAAGCTGATTTATGCATGGTGACCTCTTAGGAAGTTCTGCTACCTACTCCCAACCCCAGCTGCCTTCTGAGTTAGTCACGGGGTAAGGTGTACACAAAGGGCAAGAGTTCTGTGTATGTCAGCAGTCACAATCAAGGTGCGTTCTCACCCATCGCCAACAGACCCATTGTTTCAGAGAGACTAGAAATCTCTCCTGAAAGATGATCTAACAGTTTTCAGAACTTTATGACATTTCTTCCTGGGAGATAAGTGTCTTCCCTGACTAGACCCAGGCTTCACATGTTTCCTTCTCTCAGTATGAGATGGCTCCAGAAATTTCAATGTCTTGCACATTCAACGATTTGTAAATGTGTACAGATGGTTTGTCCACACATATGTCTTTGCATCATGTGCTTGCCTGGTACCCATGGAGGCCAGAAGCAAGCATCGGATATCCTGGAACTGAAATTAAAGACAGTTGTGAGCCACCATGTGGGTTCTGGGAGTTGAACTTTGCTATCCTGGAAGAGCAGCAGTGCTTTGAACTGCTAAGCTCTCCAGTTCAAATTCCAATTTCTCTCTCTCTCTCTCTCTCTCTCTCTCTCTCTCTCTCTCTCTGGTCCTTTTTTTTAATATAAAAACATTTTATGTACAACTTCAGGAGAAATAATACACAGATAGCTTGAACATAAAAACAGGTTATAATTTAAAAGTCCAGGGTTATTTTATTTATTTATTTATTTATTTATTTATTATTTATTTATTTATTTATTTATTTTTTGGTTTTCGAGACAGGGTTTCTCTGTGTAGCTTTGTGCCTTTTCCTGGAACTCACTTGGTAGTTCAGGCTGACCTCGAACTCACAGAGATCCGCCTGCCTCTGCCTCCCGAGTGCTGGGATTAAAGGCGTGTGCCACCACCGCCCGGCTAGGGTTATTTTAAACAGTAAAATATTTTCTTTGTAGAAAATAGTATAAATGAAAACATTTCCTAATAAGCCCTTTAAAGCCAAATGATAGCTGGATTATACATATACATATTGACTAGATGTTGGGATACAGAATAAACCTATCTTCATCTGTTCAGAGAGCTATGCTTTACTTAAATTTTGTAAGTGAGATTCCCTATTCATCTTCCCCTTCACTGTTTGATTTATGGCAGACATTTTTCTATAGGCTAATCCATATTCTAAAAAGATTTTAGCCTTCCCTCCTGAAAGTACGGCTAGCATTTTCTTTTGTCACCTTGATACAGTACAAATTCTTATCCTAATAGTGAAATGTTTCACTAAAGCTTGCCCAGTGATTGGGTAAAACCAAAACTTATTATAAGCCACAGTCATCCTAGGGTCCCCCCTGCTAGGTAGCCTCCCTGGATCTGTGGGTTGCAGTCTGATTGTCCTTTGCTTTATATCTAGTATCCACCTACGAGTGAGTACATACCATGTTTGTCCTTCTGAGTCTGGGTTATCTCACTCAGGATGATATTTTCCAGTTCCATCCATTTGCCTGCAAATTTCATGATGTCATTGTTTTTCTCTGCTGAGTAGCACTCCATTGTGTATATGTACCATATTTTCTTAATCCATTCTTCAGTTGACGGGCATCTAGGTTATTTCCAGGTTCTGGCTATTACAAATAATGCAGCTATGAACATAGTCGAGCATGTATCTTTGTGGTATAATTGAGAGCATTCCTTGGGCATATGCCCAAGAGTGGTATGGCTGGGTCCTAAGATAGATCAATTCCCAGTTTTCTGAGAAACCGCCATACTGATTTCCATAGTGGTTGTACAAGTTTGCACCCCCTTGCTCTGCATCCTCTCCAACATTTCCATTTTCTCATTTGCCAATTTCTCAGTGACTTTTTTTAAATCAATAATCTGATAGCCCAAGGAAGATGTGCAAGCCTTTTAGAATATCCTTGTCCCTGCCAGAGTAGTTACAACTAGGTAGGTATGAATGATTTATTTGAGCCATCTCTGAGCTCTGGAGAACAGAAAGTCACGTCATAACAGAGCTTCAGTGGTTCTCAATAATAGAGAGTGACACTGAGGAGAATAGCCTTGGGGAAAAGATAACCCAGTAGAGTTAGAATAGCATAGTAATAGAGCCATTGGGAAAAGAGAATGATCTAAAAAATATCATTAGGAGGTTGGTTAAACCAACAGTATTTTATGTGTGTGATGTTAGGAATAGAAGTCAGGGCATCATGCATGCTAGGCAAGTGTTCTGCCATCAAACTACACCCTGCACCATAAATTTGACTTTTGATCAATTACGAGAGTCAAGGGTTGAAATAAGGAAACTCTCAGCTCCAGTCTCTGCAAACTAGTTGGATATTAAAATCTTTCACCGAGAAACAGAAAAACAAAGGGAAAAGCTAGTTATAGAACCAAAGGTAATTTCTGTTTCATATGTATGCAGATTAAAATGCCCAGAGACACACAAAACAGTCATGTCCAGAAGGCACACAAGTCTGCGGCTCAACACAGAAATTCAGTTAAGTGTTAAGATCTATAACCACAGACATGGATTAAAACAGCAATGGCGGAAGTAAAGAAGGAGCCAATCAGAGCTAAGACCCAAGGACATATTTAACCGGCAAGAAGAGGAAGTTTTAAACCGTGAGGGGAAATGAATTTAGAATTACAGATTTCAGTGGAATAACATGCTTCAAGGAGGGAGTGGTTAACCAAGAGTGAAAAGTCCTCAGCAGACTCATCTATGAATGGATTTTCCAGTGACCACTATCAAAGTGGCTTCAGGGCCTGATGGAAAAGCTAGCTGGGTCACAGTGGCTTGAAGAAAGCCTCTACTAAGTGGGAAAATAATTAAAAATGTTATTTTTTTCAAATAACATAAGTGACCACTATCAAAGTGGCTTCAGGGCCTGATGGAAAAGCTAGCTGGGTCACAGTGGCTTGAAGAAAGCCTCTACTAAGTGGGAAAATAATTAAAAATGTTATTTTTTTCAAATAACATAAGTGAAAGAAGAATAGAAAGGAATAACTGTCTGTGCATAGTCAACAGGCACATTTTCAAAAGAGTAGATGTTCCAGGGTATTTCGTATTTGTAAAATATATTCAGCAGAAATCAAATGCATGAAAGCCAAATATTTTTATTTTAGGAATACATACTTTTTTTCTAATGCGTGGCTAAAATCAAATATTGGGAAATTACACCGTGTTATAATAATATTGTATTTTCATGCAGTGTCCATTGTTTGTCCAATGTTAAAAGATTTATGTTATATGCAATATTTATTTTGACTCATATTTTTCTTAGTGTAAGCCTGGTTTGGATTTTGTGATTTGTAAGATGTTTGAAATTAGACTTTCTGGAACATATCCATCCCTAGAGTTGTTTCTGATTAATAATACCATTTATGTTAAGCAGCCAGGGTGCCAGGCCATGCTAATGTCAGGCTCTGTATACATTAAATAAAATCGTAGTATAAATTAATGATAGGTTACAGTAATGAGAACAAAATTAGCCTTGGTATATTTCTGGCAAGTCTAGAGAAAGTTGAGCTATGCTCTCTACCACACAGGTCGAGTTGCATCAGGGTAACTAAGCACATCATTGCACATAGAAATGGCCAGGAATGTTCTGTACTTGGACAGATCCTGCCTCTAGTGGGACCAGGATAAAAGTCCAACGACTCTCCAGGTTGAAGCAATTCTGAATTTTGGAAATATCTTGAAGAGCTGACTGAATGTCAAGAACCACCACTGATGAACTCCAGAGGTGATGAATTCCATGGAGACATGCGTTTGATGCAGATGGGCTACTTCAGTGATTCCACAAAGTAAGTTGAGAACAGAAGCAATGCCCATGGGGCTTTTGAACAGAAAAAAAAAGAAGCACAAGAGCTGAGTTGACACTTTTTGTCTCTCAATTTTTCTCTTCTAATAGATGCAGTTGTAGAATTTTATTGAAGACAAAAAAAAAAAAATCATAAATGAAATGCTCCAGTAAGAGAAATTCTTGTCATTGTTTCTATAAAGCTGAAAAGGAAGGGATGTTCAATGTGGAGAGGATATGCTGCAATCTATGTCCACCACTTGTTTTGTTAAGAAAGTTTTATTTATGTGCAACTTATGGTTGTTTTCAAACTACAGACACAGACAGAACTGAAAAGCTGTTGCATAAATTTTATCGGTTGCAAATATGAAGATATTTATTATCATGCCAGCAGAGACAAAGTTTGGCAGCCCACTTGTTAGGTGAGGAAACTCAGCTCCAAATAATTTTCCTTTCTGGAGGTTGATCTTTTTATACCATTCATTAATACACAGCCACAAAGGATGCATGCTAATGGTTTGGATTGTGGGGCTGGGAGAGATGGCTCAGTGGTTAGGATGCTTGCTCTGCAAGCAAGAGGGCCAGATGAGTTTTCATCCCCAGAACTCATGCCAGTACTGCATGGGGGTGGCAACTCTCCTGTAAACGCCAGCCTTTTCAGACAAAGATGGGAGATTCCCCAGAGAAAGTTGCCTAGTGAGAGTAGTGTAGGTGGAGACTATATTAGTGTATAAACGTGTGTGTGTGTGTGTGTGTGTGTGTGTGTGTGTGTGTGTGTGTTGTATACAGATATAGACTATCTAGACTATAGAGTAGTATAGGTGAGCTGAGCTGTAGGTTTGGCTAAGAGCTAAGGTAAAAAAGCAGGATTTTTTAAGGAAGATTCCGGATATCAACGTTGGGCCTCCACACACATATGTATGTGTGCATGATGCACCACACACAAATGCAAGTGTGCATGTACACACAGACACACATATACACACATACAGAGAGAGAGAGAGAGAGAGAGAGAGAGAGAGAGAGAGGGAGAGAGAGAGAGAGAGACAGACAGACACACAGACACACAGACACACAGACACACAGACAGAAGACTAAAGGTCCTTTTTTGAATTAAATGTATTTATCATACAGGTCTGAAAACTCCATTATTTCACAATTATCCCTTTCTATCACATGATAGTAAACTGGTTGGAAACAGAGAAAGGGGAACAACTACTAAGGAGTCATGAAACATCTGCTCGTGAAGTCACCTGTGTTTCCAAAAGGAAATGTTATCTGAAACACTATTTTATTTTATTCCTTAAAAATTTATTTTATTTTATCTTTGGGGGTATTTTGCCTGCATGTATGTTTGTGCACCACGTGTATGCCTGGTGCCTGTGGAGGTCAAAAGGAAGCATTTAATCCTCTGGAACTGGAGTTAGGAATGATTGTGAGCCACCGTGCAGGTGCGGGGAACTGAACCCAGGTCCTCTGATGGGCAGTCAGTGCTTTTAACTGCTAAGCCATCGCCATCTCTTCACCTCTTGTTTTAATTTTCTTCCCCTGTCTTTCCCTCCCTCCTTCTCCATAATTCCAGCCTTTTAAGACAGAGCCAGCAGAGTCCCCCAGAGCAAGTTAGCCAGTGAGACCAGATGTACAGGTGAGTGTGAGTGTGTGTGCATGTGTGTGGGTGAGAGCTGTAAACACGCCTGTCTTTGAGCACAGACCAGAAGAACGTGTCAGACAGGAGTTTTGGCATTACAGACATTTGAGGGAACCTGATTTCTAGTGTGGATTCTGGGGCCTCAATTTCCCCAGTGCTCATGTTGGCAAAGCACGCCATTGCAGAGATGCTGAACCGTCTTCACTGACATTGTTTAGTATTTCAGCCCTGTGTCCAAACAGCTCACAAAGTAGGAGTTTAAAGGAAAACTAAACTTAAAACTAAGCCATACCAAATGTATTTTATTTTGCTTTGCTCTCTGACCCTTATGAAGTGAGTGCTGGAGATGGAACATAAGACCTTTCATATACTAGCAGATCTATAGTATGATCTGAGATAAACCCTCAGATCACATCTTAATTCTTTTAAAAAGCCTGAAAATAGACTGACAGGTTGGTACCTTCCTATAATACCTGTAAAACCTAGGCAGGAAGATTATAGGCACAAGGCTTACTTGGCTTCATATTGAGTTCAGAGTCAGCCTAGACAACTTAATGAGATATCTCAAAATAAAATTAAAACATAGCAAGGGTGTTTCAAAAACAATGCCGTGGATAATCTTCTTGTTATGTGAGTGTGAGGACTACAGTGTGGATCCCAGTGGTGATGTCAAAGCTGGGAAATGTAGCAGGAATCTTAAAAGTTCTTACTAATAAAATCAACCCGAGGCCAGTTATTGGGGTGAACACTGGAAGGTCAGAGAGACAGAACAAGCCACAGCTATCTCACCTCGCCGGATCCTCAGCTGGTCTTGTCTCCTCAGACTGGAGGCCTCTGAGTCCTCATCCGGAATGGGTCTCAGCTGAATTACTGCTGAAAAGCCTGAATGCTTAACCAGCTGAATGCTTAACCAGGCCAAAATGCTTCTAGTTGCTGGTCCTCACGCCTTATATACCTTTCTGCTTTCTACCATCACTCCCTAGGATTAAAGGCTTGCTTTTCGGGATTAAAGGCATGAGTCACCATGCCTGGCTGTTTCCAATGTGGCCTTGAACTCACAGAGATCCCAGATGGATTTCTGCCTCTGGAATGCTAGGATTAAAGGCATGTGCTATCACTGCCTAACTAGTGGCTTTTCTGTTCTCTGACCCCACCCAGATAAGTTTATTAAGGTACACAATATTTTGGGGAACACAATACCACCACAGGGAAAACATGGTAGCTTGTTTGTAATACCAGCCCTTGGGAGGCAGAAATGGGAAGGGAGTCTGTGCAGCAAACTGGCGTAGCCAGAATCAGTAAGTTCTGGACTCAACAAGAAACCTGCTTCAATAAACTAGAGAATGATGGAGAAAGATGTCAGGCATCAACTTCAGGTCTCTGTATGCATGTGCACATTTATTCAAGTACATCTGCATATGTACATAGAAACACATGCTTGTACAACACATATGCATATATATGTCAAAAATAACTAAAATAAGAGCTGGGGATGTAGCTCAAAGGTTATAGTGCTTGCCTGTGTTATATGAGGCCCTGGTGTCAATCCCCACAACTGGAAAAAAAAAAGGAAGAAAGTGTGGTACAGACTGAAATGGCATTAAGGTGTGCGTGCGTGCGTGCATGCATGCGTGCATGCGTGCGTGCGTGCGTGCGTGCGTGCGTGTGTGTGTGTGTGTGTGTGTGTGTGTGTCTGTCTGTCTGTCTGTCTGTCTGTCTGTCTGTGATAAGCATGTGTGTGGAGACCAGATGTCAATGCCAGGTGTTCCTCAGGCTTTTTGAGACAAAGTCTTTCACTGGCTAAACTGACTGCCAGGGACCCTCAGCCATACACACCTGTCTCAGTCTTCTTGTTGATGGAATTCCACGTGTGTGCTATATAATGCTCTTTTTAGAACAGAGTTTTACATACATAAGTATATAGTGAATTTTAGTCATTTTCATACCCCATTAGTCCCCCTTGACTCGTCTCCCTCTCTTGCTGAAGCCCTTCTCAACAAATCTGCATCATGTCTTGTTTTATGTGTGACATAGTGAGTAATTAAGGTTACTTGCATGAGCATGGGTCGAAGGTTATTTACTGGACCATGGGCAACTTAATAGGGGGCTACACTCCTGAATAAAATGGTAGTCCATTCGCCAACAACCATAACTGCTGATAGTCCCTCAGGGAGAGGTAGGGCCTCATGACCTTCTCTCCATCCACGATGACGTGTTGACAGTCTTGTGTGGGTCTTGTGCATGGAACCACAGCTGCACTGAGCTTATGAATGCAATGGCCATGCCATGTCTAAGAGACATCTTTTGATGGCACACCTCCCTACCTCAAGCTCTTACATTTTTTTTTTTTCCTGGCCCCTGTTCTGCAGTTTTTCCTGAGCCTTGAAAGAGGTGATATATACGTCCTGGATACGTCTTTGCTTCCCATCCTCACTTACCTTCAGTACTTTGGCCAGTTGAATCTCTGCATGAACCTCCACCCACTGCGGTATGAAGGGTCCCTGAAGAGGTCTGGGAGACAGTAATCCATGGGTGTAAAGGTAAGTAGAAAGGCCTGGCATTTTTATGGAGTGCTCCTAGGGATGGAAGTCAAGGTCGCATGCTTTCATGGCAAGCATTTTACCACTAGGCCATCTCCTGGCCCCGTGGTATTTTGTTATTTGGCTTTTAATGCCTATGCTTCACATAAGAACTAGAATATTCTTTGTTGTGATTTGTTCTATCAGAATATGGCTATCTCGTTTCCACTTGTGTTGATTTTTTTTTCATTCTGTGGTAGATGATGGTAGAATTTGATAGGTAAAGTCTGAATAATTTTGCACTCATCCTATGAAAAAACACTTTCAAAATTTTAAATATGTTAAAAAGTCTGTTGGCTCAATAATTACTTTAAAATCATACTAGCTAAGAATGTGTGCAATATTTAGTCAAAGAACATAAAACAAAATTTCCTATAAAACATGAACAAAGTCTAACCAACAATAGAAAATTATATAAAAATATTATGCTATTTACATAAAATAGCATGTGTCTATTAAAATAATTATTGTATGTAAATATATCTTAACATGGAACATATTTATAACTAAATGTAAGTAAAATGGAACAGGATATACTAAGAAATATATATTTTGTCCAAAATTTTAAAACTATCCCTTAATCCTTATAATCAAAGTTTTGTTTATTTGGTTTGGTCTTGAGGCAGGGTCTCACTGTGTAGCCCTGGATGTCACAGAGCTGATATGTAGACCAGGCTGGTCTAGAACTTATAAAAATCCACCTGCCTCTGACTCCTGAGTCTGGGATTAAAGACATGAGCCCCCACATCTAGCCTTATAATCCAAGTTTTTAAACTTGGAATGTATTCACACCACCAAAATTTAATAGTTTAATAATTCTACCTGTGGAATTTTATCTATTTAACATACTAAGAAGATCTGTATATTCTGTATATTTACACTTTTCTATACAAATGTGTCACTCATTTTTACAAAATAATATTTTGCATTTTATTAAGTGTTTCTGCCCAATAATTAAGTGTAAAAATAAATTTTACTGTCCTTCAATTCATACTAGTAGTTTTACTTTAAAATATTCCTTTAATTTACTTTGAAAACCCTTTGAAATGAAAAGTGATGTTGTCTTGGAATCAGACTTACTTGAGTAAATATTTGAGCAAGGAGGAACTCTTGATCATAACAACCCAGATGGGAAATGACCAAGGGCGGTGAGCTGGATGAACTTTGAAGTATTCATTCTACTTTCATAATTCATGGAAGGTGCCTAGGGATGTTGTGGACCTTAGACCCTAATTCACATCAAATAAGACTTTGCTTTTAGAAGATTCTGGTGAGACTAATATAGTGGTTAAAAATTTAGTCTGGGCAATTAGTCATGAAGTCTAAAGTTAACCATTTGTCAAAACTTGTAAGTAAAAAGTGAGTTAGGTTATCTCATAAAGGCCATCATCTGGTTTCATGGTTCAGAGTTCTCACATCATTAAACATCTGGGTAAGGGCCTCTCTTTGAAATGTAGTCTCTCAGAATACAGTGGGAGTCACTGATTAGCTTAACAAATTCAACCAACATCAATATTACAAATCACTATCAATTCATTCTCCTCGAAATGTTCTAATTATTAACCTCAAAGGCTAATTATTAACCTCAAAGGCGAAAGGAAAGGTTTACAAGAGTTAGAATTTTGTTTGATGTTTTAATTTCTGGTACAACATGTTTAGTTAGAAGTGGTTTTTCAAGGGTAGGCTGGCAGAATATTTTTATTGCTTTACTTAAATTACATGTATACTTGCTAGGACTATATTTTAAAGGCACGTTTCTGAACTTTTTTTCCTTCTGGCATTTGAAATTTTGGAGCTAACATGAAACATAACAATTTTAGAAGTATAGAAGCTATATTCTCAAAGTATTTTTTCCTTTAGGGGATTTTTTTTTTCCTTATTGGAAATATTTCACAATGGTGGCGACTTAGAAAGGGTAATCTTATACTTTTTAATACTCAGAAGAATCACTCTCTCCTAGGGATAAGCTCAATGTTTATATTTAAAAAATGGTCAATCCTGAGACCATATATATATATATATATATATATATATATATATATATATATACAAATACAAACAACAAAAACAGACTCAGCAGGTTGTAGTCCTATATTTATGCATTTATATATATGTAACAATAATAATCAAAGACAGGAGACCAATTTGAGGAGTAGTGGTTATTTGGAGGGAGAAAGGAGAAGGGGTAGAAAGGTTTAATTAAATTTTAATTTAAAAATTAATTGGATCATGCCGGGTGGTGGTGATGCATGCCTTTAATCCCAGCACTCGGGAGGCAGAGGCAGGTGGATCTCTGTGAATTCGAGGCCAGCCTGGTCCCACAGGCACCAAAGCTACAGAGCTATCTTAAATCTTAAGATATCTTAAAAAAAAAAATTAATTGAATCAGGTTAAGGAAAAGATACAACAGAAGTGAAAGGAAGTTTGGTGGGTGTGAAAATGCAGCTTTTTTCATTTGGGTAGACAGGTGCACTGAATATGGCTGAGCTGTCAGATGAGCTAGAGATGGAAACTTCATGTCACCTCCTTTATTTCTTTTGCAATGTTTTATTAGCATATTTTAAATTGTATGTAACAGTGAATCACAGTATGACATTTTCACGTATGAGTGTAATGTATTTTGATTATATTCACCTTCTATCGCCATTTCTTTCTCTCACTCCCATGTCCTCTTTAGTTTCTTATCATTGGCCTGGGGACACTTCCTGTCCTGTTGTTCTATTGCTTAAAAGGAAGGGCAGCTAGAGTGAACCTCATCAGGGAATCCTAGTATGGGTGACTTAGGGTTTCTATTACTGTGATAAAGTACTATAACCATAAACAACTTGGAAAGTGGAAAGGTTTATTTCCACTTACAACTCTGAAGTCACACACCATTGCTGAAGGAAGTCAGGACAGGAGCAAAACAGGGCAGAAACCTGGAGGCAAGAACTGGTGCAGAAGTCATGGAGGAGTGTTGCTTACTATGCTTCCCACTGTTGTTATTGGTTTTTGCTCCCAAATAAATCACATACTGCAGGCTAATACTTATAGATATCTGGCTGTAGCTTGGCTTGTTTCTTGCCAGCTTTTTTTTTAACCTAAATTATCTCTGTTTATCTTTTTTTGTTGGTGGTGGTCTTTTCCAGACAGGGTTTCTCCACATAGTTTTGGTGCCTGTCCTGGATCTTGCTCTGTAGATCAGGCTGGCCTTGAACTCACAGAGGTCCACCTGGCTCTGCCTCCTGAGTGCTGGGATTCCATGCATGTGCCACCACTGCACAGCTTCTGTCTATCTTTTCTCACTGGGCTTTTTCTGTTCTCTTACTTCTGTAAATCTTACTCTTACTCTGTGGCTTACTGTGTAGCTGGATAGCTGGCCCCTGGGTCCTCTTCATTCTCTGGCTCCTTATTTCCTCTCCCAGATTTTCCCCTTCTATTAATTCTTTCCGCATGCCAGCCACGCCCATCCTTTCTCCTCCTTATTATTGGCCATTCAGCTCTTCATTAGACCATCAGGTGTTCTAGACAGACACAGTAAACAGCTTCACAGAGTTAAACAAATGTAACATAAACAAAAGTAACACATCTTAAAATAATATTCCATAACACCCCATGGCTTACTTAACTTGCTTTCTTGTCGCACCTAAGATTACCCGCCTAAGAATGGCACCACTCCCTGTGGGAGGGCCCTCTCAAATCAATTATTAGTCAGGAAAATGTACCACATGCTTACCCACAGATCATTTTGGTGGGGGCATTTTTTCAATTGAGGTTCCCTATTCCAAATGACTCTAGCTTGTGTCAACGTAAAAATTAGCCAACACGAAGGGTGAATAGTGCATAACTATCCTAAAGATCAACTGTTGGAACACCAAATGGAACCTTATCCTTTTTTTATTACACAGAAGACAGGGTTACAATTAGAAGAAAAGCTTTGTTTCTTGTGGAAAATATTAAGGACCACTGGAGGGGAGCACAGCTGGGTACTTGCAAGAAGGTTCACAAATTGTGATTAGAGTTAGTGAGTAGGATTGGCTGCTGGTGTCACCTCTTATTCACCAGCCAGGGCAAACTGTCATTCAGTTGTTCTAATCATGGCCACTAACTCACATTATTATGGTTCTTCTGTATAGAATTGTCCTTGGTAGGACCTACCTCTCTAGGAAGTGCCAAGTTCACCCTTTTCTCTTTATAGAGGTGTAAGAAAGTTGGCCCATTGCCTATGGTCAGTTCTAACTCTGTGGTTCAATTTTTCCTCTTCTATTTTCCCAAGGGATCAGACTGAAATTAATTTCAACCTGAGATGTCATGCTCACATTGTTATCTCTTGTCTATCCACCTTTCCTCATTTTATTTTTCTCACACACACTCTTTCAGTAGTTCATAATATATCAAGGATTATCTCAGTCATTTTTATTTTCAGGAAATAAGACACAAGATATGGTTAAATTTCAACCACATACTAGAGCCAAGTAGCCCAAAGTGATTATGACTAGTCATATGCAGTTAGAAAAATAAAAACTATAAACATTCATTTCCTTAGCCATCCTAGCCACAGCTGAAGATGGAGCAAGAACACTGAGGCAGATCATCTAATAGAGCCTCTGTGTTAAGGTCAAAGAAATGATGAGGAACTTTTACCCTTTAGAGCACCAAGGAAAAACATATACATAACCCTCAAACCTACTGGAACTCTTAAGTAGTTAACTTCTAAAGATATGACTCATAAACAGACAGCCTTCAACCCTTACATCAAAGGCACAATAAAAGTATCAAACTCTAGAGACTAGAAAATAGATATCCAAATCTCTGATGTTCTACACAAAATGCTCACCCCAGCTGTTGTAGTTTAAATAATAATTATGAGCCCATAGGCTCATACATTTGAATGCTTTGTCACAAGGGAGTATAACTATTTGAAATGATTACAAGGATTAGGAGGTGGGTGTGGCTTTGCTGGAGGAGGTGTGGCCCTGTGGGAGGAAGTGTGTTTTTAGGGATGGGCTTTGGGGTTTCCAAAGCACATGTGAGGTCCAGTGCCTCTCCCTGCTGCCTGTGGATCAGCTCTCAGCTCCAGCTCCAGGCCCATGCCTGCCTGCCATCAAGCTCCCCACTATGACGATAATGGACTAACCTCTGAAACTGTAAACAAACCACCAGTTAAATGTTTTCTTTTATAAGTGTTGCCTTGGTCATGGTGTCTCTTCACAGCAGTAGAACAATTGACCAAGACACCACCTTTCAATAAAAAAAAAAATGGAGAGTCAAGAAAAGTCAAATGCAGCAGTCTGTTGTGGGAGACTCAGATGTGACACAGACATTGGAATTATGACTTCGGAGACGCTAAGACAATGGGGCATCTGTTGAGAAGAGCTGCAGGCAGAGTGGAAGTCACCCGAGACAGGCTTTGTTCTGTGTGTCACAGAACAAGCAGGACAGGGTTACTCCAGACTGTGTTAGCCCAAATAATGCCACTGAGAGCCCTTGGTCCAGATGTGATGCTGCAGCACTTATTTCTTCCTGCTGGGTTTTGTTCTTATTTTGCTCCTAACTCTCCTTGCTGTGACCCTTTCTTTTTTTTTGCAAATCATTTTTTAAAAAATAAAAACTTTGTGCTACTGTATATTAGAGGTATAGAACTTCTAAAATTTAATTTTACAGGCACTCCTTGTTGAAAAATTGCCTTGAGTCACAGAAAAAAAAACCTTGGGCTTCTGAAGAGTGTTGTGAATGTTGGAACTTAGGAGATGCTTAGAAATAGGCTAAGCACATTTTAAATTATTAGATAAACTTGAGACTTTAGAGGCCAGGGATGAACTGCTGTAGCTTAAAATGATGTGGTTATCAAGTTGATAATGGATCAACTTGTGATGACTTATTTCTTTGTCAACTGGGTAGCATTTAGGATCACCCAGGATACCTACCTCTCAGGATACCTGTGATGGTGTTTCCAGCAAGGATTATCTGAGGAGAGAAGACCATCCTGAATATGGGGGACACTGTTCCATGGAAGGGGTATCATAGACTGAATAAATATGGAAAAATGAGAAATTGAGCTGAACGTTGTTTTTATTTTTCTATGTTTCTGGGTTGCACATACAAGTTGACTGGCCACTTCATGATTCCCCTGCCATGTTTTCCTTGCCATGATGAAACAGATCTCCTCAAACTTAGAGCCAAAATAAATCCTTCTTCCCTTAAATGTGCCTTTTGTTAGCACTGAAAAAAAGTATTTCATGCAACTAAAGAAGAGAGTAGCCAAAGAGAGCTTTTCTTTTTTGATTATATCTTGAAAATATAAAAATGCCCAAACATGCACACATATGTGCAGGTGTATGCCTCCACACACAGAACTATTTGTTCATTTGTTTATGGAAGGTCTTGCTATGTACCTTAGCCTGATCTCTAACTCATAGTTCTTTCCTCAGCCTCCAGAGTACTGGGATTACAGCTGTAGGCCATCATGCTAAGCATTGCATTTTAGTTTTAAATCTTTTAAGAGACTCTGAGAAGACCAGGTAGGCTGTCTGCATGCCTTCTCTGCTCTCTCTGTTCCCCCGGGCACAATCGCTCAGATTCCCTCCTAGTGATACAACAGAACACCAGCTGAAGCCCCCCTTCACTATGCCTGTCCACATCTCCTGTGGATCCCACACACCATCCCCTCCTTACCTCCCTTTCCCCAGTGTGTCCCAGCTCCCAACTTGGATGGATGCTCCCTGCTCCACCACAGACCATGTCTGCCAGAAGACCAAGTAGCCTGGCCACAGACTTTCTCTCTTCTCTGTTTCCCCTAACTTGATCCCTTAGGCTCTTCCCTAACGCTAAAGCAGAACAGCAGCTGCATCCTCCCTTTTGTGACTCCCACAGACCATCCTCTTCTAACCTCTCTCCCCCTACTGGTCACTATAGCCCATCTGCCAACTCAAGCAGATGCCCCATGCAAAACTGTAATAAAAAGTTGAATGGTCAATAGCTAGGCAGGAGGTATAGGCAGGGACTTACAGGCAGAGAGAGAACTCTGGGAAGAAGAAAGGCAGACTCAGCTGGACATGGAGGAAGCAGGATGTGCAGGAAGAGAGGTAACAGCCATGAGCCACGTGGCAAGACATAGATGAATAGAAATGGGTTCATTTAAGTTATAAGAACTAGTTAGGAACAACCTTAAGCTTTAGGCTGAGCTTTCATAATTAATAAGATATCTCCATTGCATTATTTGGGAGCTGGCTTGTGGGACAGCGAAACTCGTTACATACCACTATAGCTGAAATCACATATTGACTCTTACACATTGAAAATGGGAAAATTCAATACCCCACTCTCACTAATGGACAGGTCATCCAGGTAAAAACTGAACAGTAATACTGGAGCTGTTAGATGTTATAAACCAAATGGATCTAACAGATAGCTATAAAATATTTCATTCAAACACAAAATAACATACCTTCTTCTCAGCACCTCATGGAACTTTCTTCAACAAACACAAAACTTTCTCCATGGACTCAAACACAAAACAAGTCTAAATAGATACAAGAAAATTGAAATAATTTCCTACCTCGTATCAGACTACCACAGATTAAAATCGGATATCCAGCCTGAGCTACAAAGTGAGTTCCAGGAAAGGTGCAAAGCAACACAAAGAAACCCTGTCTGGAAACCCCCCCCCCCGAAAAAAAAACAAAAAACCTGGATATAGGCAATAGAAACAACAGAAAGCTTCCAGGTTTGTGGAAACTGAAAAACTCTACTGAATGAATAATGAATGGGTCAAGACAGAAATAAAGTAATTCAAGACTTTCTAGAATTTAATGAAAAAGGAATACACTGCATACCCAAACTTATGGGACACAATGAAAGTGGTGCTAAGAAGAAAGTTCATAGCACTGAGTGTCTACATTAAAAAAAAAAATGGAAAGATCTCACACTAGTCACTTAACAGCACATCTGAAAGCTCTAGAAGAAAAAGAAGCACACCCAAAGAGGAGTAGATGGTAAGAAATAGTCAAACTGAGAGCTGAAATCATTAAAATAGAAACAGAAAATGCAAAGAATCAATGAAACAAAAAGGTGGTTCTTTGAGAAAGCCAACAAGATAGAAGAACCCCTATATAAGCTAACTAAAGGATTTAGAGTAAATATCCAAATTAACACACAAACAAAAAGAAGGATATAGCAACAGTCTCAGAGGGAATCCAGAGAATCATAAGGACATACTTTAAAAACATGTACTCTACTAAATTAGAAAATCTAAAGAGAAGTGGATAATTTTCTTGATAGGCACCATTTACCAAAATTAAATCAAAGTCAGATAAACAATTTCAATAGACCTATAACCCTAGTGAAATATAGACAGTCATTAAAGGTTTCCCAAACACGAAAAAGACCAGATAAAGATGGTGTTAGTGCAGAATTCTACCAGAATATAAAAGAAGAGTTAATGCCAATACACCTCTAATTAATCCACAAAATAGAAACAGAAGGAACATTGCCCAGTTCATTTTATGATGCCACAGTTATCCTGATTCCAAAACCACATAAAGGCTCAACAAGGAAAGACAATTACAGACAAATTTGCCTTATGAACATAGATGCAAAAATACTCAATAAAATATTGGCAAACTGAATCCAAGAACACATCAAAAATTATCCACCATAATCAAGTAGACTTCATTCCAGAGATGCAGGTATATGGTTAAATACATAAAAAAAAAAATCAGTAAAATGTAATCCACCATATAAACAAATTAAAAGAAAAAAAAACATGATCATTTCATTAGATGCAGAAAAGGCCTTTGACAATATACAACACCCCTTCATGATAGAAGTCCTAGAAAAATTAGGGATGCAAGGAATGTGTATACCAAATCAAAATACAAGCAATTTGCAGAAAGCCTACAGCCAACATCAAAATAAATGGAGAGAAACTCAAAGCAGTTCCACTAAAATAGGAACAAGATTTTAGTTTTGTTGTTCATTCTCTCCATATCTATTCAATGGTACTTGAATTTCTAGCTAGAGCAATAAGACAACTGAAGGAGAACAAGGGGATACAAATTGGAAATGAAAAAGTTGAAGCATTGTTATTTGCAGGTGATATGATAATATACATAAGTGATTTGAAAAATTTCATCAGGGAACTACAACAGCTGATAAACAACACCAGCTGGATACAAGATTAACTAAAAAAAAAAAATCAGTAGCCCTCCTATATACAAATGACAATATACAAATGACAAACTGGACACCTGATTTTTGATAAAGAAGCCAGAAATGCACACTGAAAAAATCAAAACAAAATAAAAAACCAGCATCTTCAACAAATGGTGCTGGTCAAATCGAATATCTGCATGTAAAAGAATACAAATAGATCCATATCTATCACCCTGCACAAAACACAAGTCCAAGTGGATCAAAGACCTCAACATAAATCCAGATATATTGAACCTGATAGAAGAGAAAGTGGGAAGTAGCCTTGAATGTATTGGCACAGAAGACAGCTTTCTGAACAGAACACCAACAACCCAGGCACTAAGATAAATAATAAATAACACCTCATGAAACTGATAGGCTTCTATAAGGGAAAGGACACCATAAATTGGACAAAGTGACAGCCTATAGAATGGGAAGAGATTTTTATCAATGGCACATCTGAAATAGGACCAATATCCAAAGTATATAACAAACTCAAAAGACCAGATATTTAAAAAAACTCAAATAATCCAATTTAAAAATGTGGTACAGATCTAAACAAAGAATTCTCAAATGGGTGAGAATACTTAAATGTTTAACATCCTTAGCCACCAGGGAAATGCAAATTAAAACTATTTTGAAATTCTGTTGTACACCTATCAGAATGACTAAGATTCATTCCACAAATGACAGCTTCTATTGGTAAGGATGGCAAGGATCAAGGGAACACTTCTTCATTGCTGGTGGGAGTGCAAACTTTTACAGCCACTGTGAAAATCAATATGGTGATTCCTCAGAAAATTGGGAATCAATCTTTCTCAAGACCCAGCTACACCATTTCTAGGGGCTTATACCCAAAGGACATTCCATTCTACCACAAGGACACTTGCTCAACCATGTTCATTGCAGGTTTATTCACAATAGCCAGAAACTTGGAACAACCTAGATGTCCTGCCACTGAAGAATGGATAAACAAAATGCAGTACATTTGCACAATGGAATATTACTCAGGCATTTAAAAAAAGGAGAAGTCATGAAATTCGTAGCTAAATGGATGGGACTAGAAAAAAAATAGTTGTTAGGTAAATGATACCAAGCTAAAAATCCACAGACCCAGAAAGGTTAGGTGAAGAGGAGGGGTCTAGGAGCAAAGTATGGATCTCCCTGGGAAGGGGAAATAGATTTTCCTGGTAGACTGGGGGCAGGTGGGGTGGGAAGTGGGAATTGGATTGAAGGAGAGGGTATTGGGAGTGATGCTGAAATTGGGGGACATGTGAGGGGGTGGTGTGGAAACCTAGTGAAGTGGAAAATTTCTGGTATCTGAGGGTGGCCCTAGTGAGTACTCCTAGTAATGAAGGCTACAGAGTCTTAATTGGCCGTCTCTTGTAGCCAAGCAAGACTCCCAGTGGCAAGACTGAGTTGTATTCAGTTTGGTTGTTGGCCAAGGAGAACCTGTGGAGATCCCCAAACAACTCAGGGTCATTCTGTCAAATATATATAACAAACGGAAGGTCACTCTCCTCAAACTGACAATGGGACCCCAGTGCTGGGGAGAGCATCTACATAGCTCATTGAAAGTGGAGAGGTAAAGTTGGTGCCTGCATGGAGGAGTTACCCTGTTTGCTCTAGTCTCCTTGGTTCTAGAAGGTACTCTGTAGGCTACCAAAAGAGAAATGTGGACATCAATCCAGCCACAAAACTTTTGACCAACAATTTGCCCTGCCTGCAAGAAATACCAGGACAATGGTGGTGTAGAACTTGCAATAGAGGTCCACCCAATGTCTGATTCAACTTGAGGCACACTCCATGAGAGGGAGCCCATGCCAGACACTGCTTGGATGGCCAGGAATTGGAAATGAGATAGTCCAGTGACCTAGGGTAGAACCAAACACAACTAGTCTTTAAAAAAACAATGATATGCTTCCTAATGATATTCTGCTATACTCATAGATCAGTGCCTTGTCCAGTCATTATCAGAGAAGCTTGCTCCTGCAGGAGATGGCAGCCGGTGCAGAGATCCACAGCCAGACATTATACTGAGAGAGTCCAAATGAGAAGTCTCCACTGGGTCCCGCCCCTCAGATACCAGAAAACCCTGAGGAAGAGGGAAAAGAAGATTGTAGAAGTCAGAGGAGATGGAGGGCACCAGGAGAACATAGCCCATTTAATCAACTAAGCATAGCTCATAGGGGCTCATGGAGCCTGAAGGGACAAGCACGTGGCCTGCATGGGTCTACACCAAGTCATCTGCATATATTATGGCTGTTAGCTTGGTGTTTTGGTGAACTCCAAACAGTGGGAGTGGGTGTCTCTGAATCCCTCGCCTGCTCTTAAGACTCTTTTCTTTCCTTTGGGTTTCCTTGTCCACCCTCCATAGGAGGGTTTTTACCTAGTTTTATTGTATCTTGTTTTGTCATGTGTGGTTGTTGTCTCTTAAAGGCCTGCTCTTTTCCGAAGAGGAATCGGAGGGAAGTGGATCTGGGGGAGAGAGGCAGTGGGAAGGGGCTGGAAAGAGTGGAGAGAGGGGAAACTATGGTAGGAATATATTATATGAGATAAGAATCTATTTTCAATAATAATGATAATAATAATAATAATATTGATGATGATAATAGGAACTCGCTCAGTTTATACACTGAAAATATTAGTTCATTATAAGATATTCTCTCTTTTCTTTCCTTTTCCATAAACAGTATGCTCTTGGCACAGTGTGTAGATTAGATAACTTCTTAGGAGGTTTTATTTGAGGAAGAGAAATCATATTGATGAATGCCTGGTAAATTTATATAGTACATGCCAACTTCACAAAAGTTTGCCTTAATATTTGCTTTAGACCTTGTGACAGAAGAAGATATCCTAGTCATGACTAGATTTTTTCAGATGGTGTTTCAATTTTCCCCCTTAAGTTCCAGATTCATGTTGTCCTCTTTTGACCTAATTCTATACTTATATTTTGTGGAGATCCACAGAGGTTTCCTAGTGAGAACTTACTCAAGGTCCAAGAATCTAAGTTTGCCTTACCCAGCAGGGCTGCACAAGGGGGATGATTTGACCATGGGTGTGGTTACCAGGTATTTGGAAGGGTCTACACTTGACTGTGTAGTGTGCTCCGATCTAGCAAGGGAAAGGTCTTTTGCCTCACCCTCTGGCATTGTTATAAAAAGTCCTTTTAAAGAGGCAGAAGGGGCAGTTGGGTATTGACCCAGGTCCTCTCGAATGTTTCTGTCTTTCTCCTCTTCGATATCGTTCTATCTAATATTTTCTTATCCCTCTCTCCTTATCTAAAGAACCTTGAAAAGGTAGGAGCTGGTCTCCCACAATATTTTACATGCATTTTATACTCACAACATGGCTGTACTTTTATTCTGTATTGGGTATTTTTTTTTTTTATTTTACTTTGTTATCATCATTATTTATTTGTATGCATGAGTGTGTGTCTGTGGGTACATGAGTCAGCAGAGACTAGAAGAGGGTGTCATATCCCCTGAAGCTGGAGTTGTGGGCAGTCATAAGCTGTCTAGTGTGGGTTCTGGGAATCAAACTCAAGTTCTCCACAAGAGCAGTATGTGCTTTTAACTGCTGAGCCACCTCTCCAAGCCCTCGATTCTTTTAAAAAATATTTTTTACAGTTTGAATAAGAGGGTTTTCTAAAGATACTCAAATGAAAATATTGGCCTCAGTTTGGTACAAAGTAGTTTTGTGAAAAGAACATAGTCTTGGTGTGGGGTCAGAGTAACAATGTAACTTCCCAAATGTATATAGTCATCTATTTTAAATACCTTAAAATTAGAATAGTAGGAAACTGTAATAAAAAATGTAGGCTGGGTGGTGGTGGTGCACGCCTTTAATCCCAGCACTCGGGAGGCAGGGGCAGGCAGATCTTTGTGAGTTCGAGGCCAGCCTGGTCTACAGAGCAAGACCCAGGAAAGGCTCAACGCTACACAGAGAAACCCTTTCTCAAAAAACAAAATAACAACAACAACAAAAAAATGTATTGTGTAAGAAGATCTATTTCAGTAAAATATAAGTAGAAAAATTAGAATAATAGCATCATCTTCTAAGTTTGTTGTGATTTGTGGGTTTTCATTGAACTCTTGGTAGACAGCAATACTTATGTTTCAACTCTTCTTTAGAACATGTTCTTGGCTAGAACTTTTGTACTTTTTACAAATCTTATTTCTCAAATTCTGTGCCTTCTCTCCTCTTATTCCTGCTACTTCTTTGACTATATTTCCATATATAGACTGCTTTATGAGTCACCTTTATTTATTGACTATGGACTATACCCTATCCCACTTATGTGGTTTACTCTCCACACTTTAGGAACATGATACGAATAACCCCGGTTTTGTTGTGTAACTCTCTGAAACCCCTCAAGTGCTGACAAATGTTAGTGAGATGGATATAAAACAGCTGCTCCTACTACTGATAGGAACGAAGCAACATTTTTCCAGAAACAAAATTGCTTTATGGACTAGACACGTTTAATTAGTATTTCTTGACTAGTAGTATCACTTACATATACTTATTCTAAACTTAAAAAAAAAATAAACTGCTCTAGGTTTTGTTTATTTGTTTGTTTGAGACTGAGTAGTGTGTATCCCAAGCTAGCTTCAAATTTACTATGTACCTGAGGATGGCCTTGAACTTCCATCCTCCTGTTTCTACCTCACAAATGCAGAAATTATCATCACACCTGGTTTTATGAGGTGCTGTGGATCGAACCTAAGGCTGCAAGTGTGATAGAGCTCCCCCTCTGAAGATTCCCCTCTGTCTTCCGGAGTTGAGCAGTTGTTCAAGAGAAAACTTCCAAATGTATCCTCAACCACTCATCAACATATTGAGAAAAAAAAAAACTGAGAGTAGTAAACAATGGCTAAGAGATATAAAACCGTCTTTATTAATGCCAAGGGTATAAAATCAAAATTCTGCCTGCAAAATCTAAGAAAGATATAATCAGCAGGAAGTAACCAAGATCCAGGAAGAAATGCACTGTTGTGAAAAATAAGTGAAGAAAATTCTTGAGGATCATAGGAAGTATGGTTGGTCCCAGGAGCACCGAGGACAGTAGTGTTTGTCGCTTAAGCCCAATGACAGAGCAACCTGGTGGTATCAAGACTGTAGTGTGAAGATGTGGTGGGATTACAGGACATAGCAATTGAGTTGGAACTGAGCTGAGCTGTGAGCTTCCTTCCAGCCGACTACTGTTCATGGCACACAGGCTACACAGACTGCTGGGGGAGAAAGTCATCTGCAAACTCAGCTGTGGACCATGAGTGCCTCCGTGCTGAACTGCCGAGCAGAATATATCCACTGGTGCAATCAATGCATGAATGTTGTAGAATCAACCAACCACTACCTGTTTGGATTTGAGACCCACTCTAAGGATGGAATACATGTTTAATATGGTAAACTTGGAAAAAAAAAGTCTGTGGCTAGGAGGATACATACACTATGGGGGATCCTACTTCAGATGTTTTACAAAATGGGCATGTAGTTAAAATGTTATCTAAATATTTATGTTTGTACCCACAGACCAATGCAGCTTTTAGCCTTGGTCAGAGGAGCTTGTTTCGGTAGTGGGAACAGTCGAAGCAGAGACCCATGATTGGGCAAAGAACCAAGAATAAGTGATTATTAAGTAAGCAGTTCTAAATAGGACAGCTATTTCAGCCCCCCCTCCCCTGCCCCCGCATACCAAATTTCCTGGGAACATCACAAAGAGGTAGCAGAGAGACAGTCAAATCTAGAGAATGGGGAGAGTCCCGTGAAGTGCTGTCCTCTGCATAGCATGACGATTTCACTACAGCACATACAGCAGGTATGAATGTCAGAACAAGACCCCACAGGAAATCAGAAAAGGTAGGGGAGTCCTAAGTAGGAAGAAGGTCCTAGAAGGAGTGTGAGGCATATATGGACATGTGCATGTGGGCATCCATGCCTATAAGCTCAGGGGAGTTTTGATTAGCCACTTTTAGCATTTTCTGCCTTGATTCTTCCTGGTAGCTTCTGTGGGTAAAACTGGAACTTGTGGCTTTGGATCATGCTGGAAGCAACAAGCCCCTGTGATGATAATCTTGTCTCCCTGTTTCTCCAGTTGTGGAAGTATATGTAGATATGCACAAGACCATGCTTGGTTTCTGCATGGGTGTTGGGATTCAAGCGCTGGTCTTCATGTTTATACAGCAAAAGCTCTTAACTGCTGAGCCAGCTTTAAGCATATCTATCTATCTATCTATCTATCTATCTATCTATCTATCTATCTATCATCTATATTTCATCTATCTATCTATCTATCTTCTATCTTCTATCATCTATCATCTATCATCTATCTATCTTCCTTGTTGTTGGTGCATATTCATTTTGAAGAAATATTTAATTACATATATGCCATGCTACCCTTACATTCCATCTATTGCCCAGAATGTGGAGATCATGTTTCTTGTGTCTGATTTGCTTCACACACATGACTCATTGCAAGCACATTAATTTATTTAAAGTATTTCTCAGTGCATGACTGTACTGATTTTCTGCTTGCACAGTCAGGACAATCTTTGTCACTGCCAGTCAGAGCTCAGACCCCAGTAAACACAGAGCTTATATTGCTTACAATTGTATGCGTCAGCTTCTTACTCTGTTCTTATAGCTTAATTAATCCATTTCCATAATTATCTTGCACGCTGTGCTTACCAGCGTCTTCACATGTTGCTGTCATGCGTGTCTGCATGTCTCTCTGCTCAGTTACTTCCAGACATGACCACATTTTCATTCCATCAAAGATAAATGACATTAGAGGTACTAATTGCATTACTTATTGATTTGGGTACATAGGGAATTACTATGTTCCATGCAATGATGCTACTTTTACTTATAAGAAAGACATTACTTTTAAAAGTGTATCTTTAAAGATTTTGATTTTACTATACACTTTGATTGTTGTTTAAAACAATCAAAACTATTAAAATGATCCTTCCATGGTTTATGAAAAATGTTTCAATCATCACCAATCATCTCCTTATAAATGTCAAAATCTTCAGTGTGTTAGTTTTCCATTGCTGTGATATAACACCAAAGAAAATCAAGTTTAAAAGAGCAATGATTTAGTGCAGCCCTTCCTTCCTTCCTTCCTTCCTTCCTTCCTTCCTTCCTTCCTTCCTTCCTTCCTTCCTTCCTTCCTCTCCTCTCCTCTCCTCCCTCCCTCCCTCCCTCTCTCTCTCTCTCCCTCCCTCCCTCCCTCCTTTCTTTCTTTTTTCTTCATTTTTCGAGACAGGGTTTCTTTGTGGTGCCTGTCCTGGATCGTGCTCTGTAGACCAGGCTAGCTTTGAACTCACAGAGATCCGCCTGACTCTGACTCCCGAGTGCTGGTATTAAAGGCGTGCGCCACCACTGTGGCCAGCTGTGTAGTCCTATTTCTTTGAGCCTAAGACAAAGGAGGAAATTATCTTGGGGGGCAGATGGTACAGTTGCTGTTCACTTCACGGTGGCCAAGACTCAAAAAGCAATAGAGAGAGGGAGTGGCCAGAGGTGTCCATCAAAGGAATCTCTCAGTGATCTACTTCTCTCAATTAGGGCTCCTCACCCCTAAGGTTTCAACAATCTTTGACTAGGGACAGAGTCTTTAGTACATAATCTTGGGAAGATGTTGCATATTCAAACCATAATATTCATAAAGAGGCAAATGCTGTTGGGCTGGTGAAATGGCCCAGTGGATAAGAGTCCTTGCTATATAAGCATGAGGACCTGAGTTCAAATCCCCAGCACATGTACAAAACCAGGTGAAGCTATACACGCCTATAACCCCAGCTTTGTGGGAGACAAAAGAGGACAGGGGGGTTACTGAGGCTTTCTGTCCACCAGTCTACCTTAAGTTTCAGTGAGAAATCCTCTTCCAAGGGAATAAGGGAGAGGGGGCAAGGAGAAAGAGGAGAGTGGGTAGGAAGAGAGGAGGGTAGAGAAGAGGAGAGGAGAGGAGAAGAGAAGAGAGGAGAGGAGAGGAGAGGAGAGGAGAGGAGAGGAGAGGAGAGGAGAGGAGAGGAGAGGAGAGGAGAGGAGGCAGGGACAGAGAAGAGGTTAGCTAATACCCTTCTTTAGCCTCTGCAAGCAAACAGTAGCACCTACACCATATACCTATATAAATCCATATACCTATACTCCTACATAAATCCACACAAAATAAAAAAGAAAGGAGATGAATATTGTCAAAATACTTCTAGGTTTGTGATTTTTTTTCCAGATGAATGTGATGAAACAGAAATATTATACTCAGTTGAGCTGTTATCTAGAATTGTTTAGAAGCCACTGGAAATACCACAAAAGCTTTTCTCCAAGCATGCCATATTTTACTCATAACTCTCAGCTCAAATACAAAGCCAGAGCTCTTGACAAGAGAGGGGAAAGCAGAGAGGAAAGGGAGCAAGGGGAGAAGGCAGGAAGGAGAAAACGTCTACGAGAAATCCAGTGCCACTCTATTAAAACGGGACTGTGGATTTCGGTCACAGTCTGCTTCGTAAGAACATGCTTTTCTCGTTTTGTGGGCAGTGTAATCTATGAATCATCGAAATGACTGTATGCTACAGACTGCAGGGCAATGGTAAGCTGTGTTTCCGGTTTTCAGACTCCCTGTTTTGGCAGTTTGCCAATTTTTTTCCAGGACAGGAGACCGGAAGAAACAAAATTCCTTCAGAAATTTTATTTTATTTTATTTTTTTAAAAATATAATCCATGGAGATAAAAAAAAACATTCAAAATACTTGAGAAATAAAACTGTCAACTGTTTTGATTTTTTTCTTTCTTATGTGAAGTTTATTATTGGGAAGAACAGATAATACTGTATGTACTGTCTTTTTCTGTTGAGCCCGACATCTGTGCATATATTTCACAAAATTTATACATTTCACTAGACTAAATTATTATAAATAAATATTTGCCTATAGGTCATTGCAGACTTGGAAAATATATAAGGCAAACCTATTTACATGATTGATTTGTAGGCAGTACAGTATTCTCATGCTTCCTGGTGTAATGAGATAAATGATCTGTATTCTTTGAGTATCTCATAGTCTGACTCAGACTCGTGTGTTGACAGTGGACCTGTAAATAGAACTAAGGTGGCTAAGGAAAATGGCTAGATAAGTAACTTTTTGGCAACTCCATATGAAACTAGCTTTACAGGATTTCAAAAAGAATATTTGAAAGAACTCCGTTTTTATTTCGACTATAAATTTTTTTTGTTAAAATAGAATAAAAAGCTAAACTTCAAAATCAGGACATCCTTTAGTTAAGAGATAAATATTGTTCTTCAAGGCCATTATTTAATTACAAAATATTGCTTATGTATAAGTTTCCTATATGTAGATCTTACCAGACTAATAAAGCATATTTGAAAATTATTTTTCAATAGGATGTTGTATTTCTAGGATAGACTCGAAATAGCATGTTTTTGTCAATAACTCACCCTAGAAAATCAGTCTAATAACTGATGATGTTGAATAGCTTTCTTCTGAGAGCTCTGATAAAAATCTTCAAATAAAATTTATTCAGTTAGCCATTATGCTAGAAATGCTGCACACTGTATAAGATATTGAAAAACACATTCTTTCTGATCTGGTTAAGCAATATTAGAAATGTATGTCGCCATTAGTTACAAACTGTGTGATGTCAGACAATTGTTTTTTTTTTATTTTGATCCCCAGTCTATTTATAAATGAATAAGGAACTAATCAAATCTCTAAAGTTTTTGAAGACCAAATTAATAAATGTCATTTCCCTAGTAACATACTTAAAAATAAGTATGTGCTCAGCTTATGGTTATTTCTCTATATTAAGGTAATAAGTTAAAGATCACAATATGGGTTAATAGTAGATCAGTAAAGACAAATAATTGATCAGATACAAATTTAATATTGAAATTCATGTAGTGACTCAAATTTGTTTGAATGTATTTTACATTACTATAAACCTTTTGACAATATTGGGACAACTTAATGTATCAAAAATACACACAATATTTAAAGGTATCTTAAATGAATATGTATAAACTAATTTGGCTTAAAAATAAAATATTTGCTATAGTTTGAGACAACTATAGTTTGTTTCTATCATAAACAGAGTTTCTTAAGTGTCTGTGGAGAAGCATTACATGTTTTTGTTTCTAGTTATTTAACTTCAGAGGTTTATATTTTTTTTAAATGGGGAAAATTGATCAGAAATTTTATTCCCAGTGTAGTAAGTTCAGAATTCATAAAAAAATTTTGGTTTGATTTCAAAATCAGACAAATTGCAGGTTTAGTGCAGCGTTTCTCATAGAACTCTGCTTTCACCAATACTTGATGGCATTTTTATTTTACTTTCTCATTTGCTCTTTTCATAAACATGATTTTACTTTTTAAAAGTAGTTGCAGACTTCAAATCTACTTATTAGTGTGTATTTCCAAAGAACAAAGGTAGTCTCTTGAACAACCCATGCAAAAACTAAGATAAACATACCATCCTTACATGGCTTCATCCAGGATCCATATTAAAATTTTATCAATTATCCAGATAATGGCATACATACTTGAGGTTTTGTTTTCCTGACCTAAAATTAAATTCAGTAGTAAGAATCAAGTTTAGCTGTCATGGCTCACGAACGCCTTTTTGTTTGGAATCACTCTTCTGGTAGATGTGACCGTTTTGAGCAATCCTGGATTTTTGCCAAAGTGTTCTTCAATTTGTTTCTTCTTCTTCTTTTTTTTTTTTTTTTTTTTTTTTTTTTTTTTTTTTTTTTTTTTTTTTTTTTTTTTCGAGACAGGTTTCTCTGTGTAGTTTGTGCTTTTCCTGAATCATTTGTAGCCAGGCTGGCCTCGAACTCACAGAGATCCGCCTGGCTCTGCTCCCGAGTGCTGGGATTAAAGGCGTGCGCCACCACCGCCCGGCTTGTTTCTTCTTATTAAATTCATTTCAGGCAATTAAGATAAGAAGCAGATGTGAGATTGTATTCACAGCATATCACAGCTATGACACACATGAAGAGATACACATGAAGTTGCTTTATCCCACTACTAATTTTAGCTGTAGTCATTTTGCTAAAATGGTTTTGTTTCCTTTATAATAACATTTCATTTTCTCCTTAGTAGTTAATAAGGACTCCATGGAGAGGTATTTTGAAGCCATGTAACTATTTTCTTTTTTAAAGGTTCACCTACTCATTTAAGTATATATTGATTATTTATGTTCAGTTAAGTTTTTTATAATCATTGAAAAATTATGATTTTTTTTTACTTTTTAAAAATTTTTCATTTATTTTTTTATCTTTTTATGAAAACAGATTCTTTTCTCACATAATATATCCTGATTATGGTTTTCCCTTCCTCTCCTCTTCCAAGTTCCTCCCCACCTCCCCTCCCATCCAGATCCCTTTCTGTCTCTCATTAGGTTAAATAAAAACAGACTTCTAAGAGATAATAATAAATCATAACAAAATAAAACATAATAAGATAGACCCAAACCTATCACATGGGAGTTGGACAAGACAAACAAACAGAAGAAAAAGAGCCCAAGAGAAGGCACAAGAATCAGAGACCCCCTCGTTCACACACTCAGGAGTCCCATAAAACACTGGAAGCCATAGAATATACGCAGCAGACCTGTGCAGGCTCTGTCCATGCCACTTCAGTCTCTGAGTTCCTATGAGCTGTGCTCCTGTTGGTTTAGGGGGCTTGCATCTTCCTTTTCTTGGTGCCCCCATGTCCTCTGGCTCTTATATTCTTTTTGCCTTCTGGTCTACAGGGTCCCCTGGGCCATTCTAGTCACATTTATTACTTGACATTCTACTAAAAAGAATAATATATTTTCCCTCATATTTTATTTATTTAGATGTACATGGATTAATGGATTTTTGTTTTTTTGTTTGTTTGTTTATTTTGTTTTGTTTTCGAAACAGAGTTTCTTTGTGTAGTTTTGGTGCCTGTCCTGGATCTTGCTCTGTAGACCAGGCTGGCCTTGAACTTCACAGAGATCTGCCGGGCTCTGCCTCCTGAATGCTGAGATTAAAGGTGTGTGCCACTACCGCCTGGCTGGGTGAATGGATTCTTATTTCTGTCATTATTACTAGGACTATTCACGCTTTCTTTTTCTGGGGTCATATTAGCCTAGTTCTCCTTTATCCTTTCTTCTGCATCAGAAAATCCCAACTTCCTTGTTGACTATGAATGGTTGTGGAGTAATTGAAAAGCTTAGTCATATTGAGTTAATTCTTATTTTTCCACTTATAAGTAATTTAAAATTATAATGGTTTCTTTTTTGTAGTTATATAAAATGTGAGAGTTTCATGTAGTTTTATTTGTTCTTTTTATTCTTTGGAGCAGATCATTGGAAAGATTTCAATTTAAGCAGATGTTAATACCACAACTGCTCAAGTTTCTTGGAAGCCAAGACTTAGTTGGCTTCAGATTCCATTTAATGAAGTGGAATTGTTTTTTGTAAAATGTTTGGAAAGATGTTTTACAGCATAATGTGAAAATTTAAGTGTGCTGATTTTAAGAGAAAGAAAGAAGAAAAGCTAATATACTGTGCTGTGAAAGGAATGAATAGATTTTAGGAATATCCCACTAAAATGAAGGAAACCAGAGGAAAAAAAGAAACAGATATTGCTGAATAACATGGTAGATTTTGGAGAAAAAGAGACAGTGAGACATTATTGAAGGAGGGTTAAAAAGAGCAAAATATTATTTTATGTAATATTAAATTTGATATATTTAAAGATCTTATAAATGTATCTGTCATTCTGAATAATAACTAATATATTACATATACAAGTAGTATGGGAGAACAGCTTGTGGGGTACATAGAGGAAATATGTAAAGGGCAGTAGATTCAGATGACTGATAACAATTGTCTAGTAGTGACAAACACACAGGACCAGCATAACTATGAAGATGAACTGCAGGGATGCTGAGGAATCTTGGTGAGGACACTGGATTTACCACAGCACATGGGATGACAGCATTTGTTATTGTGTCAGGAGTTCAGAGCAAGCCAGCCTGCATTTCATGGACTCATACATGACTAGGAGATTACCACTGAAGCAGATTGAGGTAAGCCGTGTGGCCTGGCTATGGGGGTCAGTGAATTAGTAAAGGAAATTGCATGCCGCTGACCCATAGGGAGGTGTCCATCAGGAGCAGTTATACAAGGTATATAACTGGACCAACCACATTGTGAGACTGGGAGGTGGCAGAGAACTGAGAACTGTGTCAGAAGTGACTGTGTTCTGCTTCTGGTATTAGAAAGTCTAATTTATCATCAGAATGGACACCACGGCTACATACAAAGGTAACAATCCACTACAGAACTATTTACAGGTCAGTTTGTAAGAACAGTTCTGTTGCTAAGATTCATCAAAAAGGTTTATTACTCACCCATGCCTTTATTTTGATTTATTGCACTTGCTTTGAAAGTTCAATTGTGAAGTAAGTATAAGAATCCTATTATTCTGCCAACGTCTTAGGACAGAGTAAGAATTACACAGATGCTGTGAGATGAAATCATTTGGGACAGGCATACTGATGGAGAGAAGTTATATGGGAAGGAGAACATGAGGAAATACTTAAGCATGTGACGCATATTGGGCCTTTTATGCTTGGTGTGCCGATGAGTCTCTTCTAATGATGCCAAAGATGATTGCTCTCCATAGACTAGGAAAGATGGGAACTGACGAGATAATATCTGGTCCAGGAAGCTTTCCTCATTAGTAACACCTACCATGGAGGCCAGATATTTCATATTCAAGAGTAGAAGAATGAAATCATGACCAGTTGGTTCTATGTTCATCTTTTGTCTTTAGTGTCAATAATTTGTTCTCTTCTTTCCCTCCTCCTCTTCTTTCTCCCCCTTTTTCTTTTTCTTCTTCCCACAAACTGTATATTTTGAGACAAGATCTCATTTTGTAGACTTGGATTCTCCCCTATTTTCTATAGACTTGGCTAACTTAGAACTTACAGAGACCCTCCTAGTGCTGGAGTTACAAGCATGAGCCACCCATCTGATTGGAAAGGTGAGGTGGTTTGAACAAAAATGTCCCCCATAGGCCCATAGAAAGTGGTACCAGTAGGAGATGTGGCCTTGTTGGAATAGATGTGGCCTTGTTAGAGGAACTGTGTCACTGGGTGGGGAGGCAGGTTTGAGGTTTCAGTAGCTCAAGCCAAACTCAGTGTCACTCTCTCTTCCTGCTGCCTATAGTATGTAGAACTCCTGGTTACCTCTCCAGCACCACATCTTCCTATGTTCCTCCATGCTTTTCCATGATTAAAATGGACGAAACCTCTGAAACAGTGAGCCAGCCTCTGTCAAATGTTTTCCTTTAGAGAGTTGCCATGGGCATGGTGTCTCTTCACAGCAATAAAACCCTAACTAAGACTGTAAGGTATAGGGTTATTTTGAGTGAAGGAGTGACACGATCTAATTTTATACCTATTAGGATTATTTTGCAGGCTCTTATAAAAGAAGTACGTGTTAATGTTGGAGAAGGAGATGCAGTAAGGAGAAATAAACTCAAGATTGTAGAGACCAGTAGAAAGTTATACATTGTCTTAGTGAAGAGATTATGGTGCTTGGACCAGTGGTGGGTAGCGAAGGTGATGAGAAGTTGCAGATTATGTATGTTTAATGAAGATATCCAATAATAGTTTGCATGTAAGAAGAGGAATCAAAGATGCTTTCAAGAATTTTGACTGCAAAACTAAAAAAGTGTATTTAGTAAGTAGAGGATGACTACTTGAGTTGGTTTGAAAGAAATCATGAGACTCTCAGTTTGGGAGTCTTTTTTTTTTCAGTTTGGGAGTCTTTATAAGATGCCTGTTGTATATTTTAAAGAATATGTCCAGCAGGAAGTAGCAGATAGGAGTCTGAGTTTCTGGTTTTGCTTATGACGATGTAGACGATATTTAAAGATAGCTGAATGGATAGGCTCACTTACAGAGTTAGTAGAGATAGACTGAGAAATGACTCCCCTGCTCTCTCTCTCTCTCTCTCTCTCTCTCTCTCTCTCTCTCTCTCTCTCTCTCTCTGTGTGTGTGTGTGTGTGTGTGTGTGAGAGAGAGAGAGAGAGAGAGAGAGAGAGAGAGAGAGAGAGAGAGAGAGAGAGAGAGAGAGAGAGAGAATACTTCTCCCTCTATACTACTGATCTGAAGAGAGAGGAGTGGACCACTGTGGTGGCATGGTACTGTAACACTCAAGAGAAGACACTTTGACAGAGTAGTTAACAAATAAGTGGGAACAGGTTGAGATTCACCATAAGCACTGGCTTTTTTTTTTTTTTTTGAAAGGTGAATAATATGTTCAAACAAGGGAAGCTTATGCTTTATGAAATGATTCCATCTGCAAAAAAGTTGGGAATGGGCTGGGGTTAGCAATTCATGTAAAACTTTAGTTTCTAACATCCATTTTCACTACAGTACTCTAGTGCTCATTCAGTCCTGACTAATTCATTGTGGCACTAGCTATAATTAAGAATGTGATTCATGGAACTGAATTTCTTTAATCCTAGCTCTTATGCTACCATTTATTCAGTGAAATTTTACTTAATTTCCTAATGTGTAAAATAGGGAAGAAAATATATGTTATTTACTATGATCCTCCTGAATATTGAATACGCTAACACAAATTTCATAGTTTCAACAGTACCTTGAATGTAGCATTTTCTGAGTGTTAACCTGAACTACTGATAGGAGACTTAGGAAGGTTTCAGTTCAACAAGTAATACATGCTAGCAACTTTTTAATAGACTATATCCATAGCTACTTTAGCCCTGCAGCTCTCTGACCTAAAAAAATCATTTTTAATCATTAGAAAATACTAAGGTTTCTAAATGCATTGACATGAGACTAACTTTACATTTTAAAATGTGTGTGTGTGTGTGTGTGTGTGTGTGTGTGTGTGTGTGTGTGGTGAGACAGGGTCTCCCTGTCCAGACTGTTTGGAACTTGATATGTCTGGTTTAACTTCAAACCCTTTAATGAGTTAATTGTTTTTTGCTTGTTTAAATATTTCAAAATATGATACATTTATGATTTTTTTCCATTATAGACGTAATACAAACTTACTGTTTAATAGAGCAGCCAATAGAGATCCATGTAAAAAAGTTAAAATGAAATTAAAGCTTTTCTCGAGAAGGTCACATTAGCCCTTTGTGAATATTTCCCTATGCGTCTTCCTCTTTATCTATGAATTTCAATGTCCCTGCTTCTTCCCAGGCAACCCAGGAAGTCCAGGCTTTATAATTCTCAAGTCTCAAAGCTCTCTTCTGAATGACAGCAAGTAAATCTTGCATGCATTTTCTCCATCCAAATCCAGGGAGTGTGGAGGCCATCCCTACACCCAGACAGCTTCTGCATCTGCCCTGCTTAGAAGAAGAAGACAGTAGCTGACTTGGATTTGAGAGGAACAGGCTGTAAACTCATTTGGGCTCCCCCTTTTATGATCCTGCTTTAGTATCTTGTCTGTTCCTACTGTTGCTATGCTACAATACTGTGAAACAGTCAACATCAAGTGTTCTTACCTGCTGAGCAGTCTCTTCAGCCTCAGCTGCATGAGACTTTATGCAAAAGCACTGCTTTTTTTTTTTTTAACTTTCAGTTGTTACTAATTATATAAATGTACTTTAACTGTTCAATTGTGTAGTTTTCAACGAGCCAAAATATTTGAGCATTTAGTTTTGTTAAAATAAATCAGAACTTTCCCCCTTTAAAATTAATAGAAAAAAAAATTGTTCATGTACTAGCTTTTCATTTAGCAGCAAACTTTTTAGAACGGACATTTATAGTCTAGTTTTCTTTCTGTTGTGATAGACACTATGTCAAAAAGCAAATGGGATGGAGGTGGCCTATTTCCTCTTATGCGTTTAGTTCTTTAATGAGAGAAGTCAAGGAAGGAACTCACGGCAGGAATCTGGAGGCAGGAAAGGAAGCAGAGGACATTGAGGGGAGGAGTGCTGTTTACTGTAATGGTCTTCCTGTCTTACTCAGTTTACTTTCTTATACAACCAAGCCAACCTGCCTAGGGTTAGTACCAGCCACATTGTGCTGAACTCTCCCATATCAATCATTAATAACAACAGCCTCACAGAATTACTGACAGGGCAAGCTGATGGAAGTATTTTCTCAATTGAGGTTTGTAGCTGGAAGTTTTTCTGCTCATCATCTGGCCCACAGTCGGGACAAATCTCTCACCCATAGTCCTGCAACCTTTTATAAAATAATCACACAGAGGCTTAATATTAGTTATAACTGCTTGGCTATTTGCTCAGGCTTATTACTGACTAGCTCTTATACTGAAATTAACCTATAATTCTTATCTATGTTTAGCCATGTGGCTTGGTACCTTTATATAGTTCTGCCTTCACATCTTGCCTTCTCTGGCTTGCAACTCCTGACACAGTCTTCCTCTTTCCAGAATTCTCCTTGTCTGCTTATTCTGCCTATACTTCCTGCCTGACTACTGACCAATCAGCATTTTATTTATCAACCAATCAGAGCAACACACATTCATGGCATTCAGAATGATGTTCCACAGCAGAGGTTCCCTTGGGTTGTTGACAAAATTTAAAAAAAAAAAAATTGAACAGTATAATTGAGTTCTTCTCAATTTGATATATAAATACATTACTATTAAACCATAATACTTAACCATCCTATACATCTGTAATATCTCATGCTTAATATCACAATATGAAACATTATATAACTTTAAAAGTCCCATGATTTTTAAAAATTCAAACATTTTAGAAATTCAGTCTCTTGAAAATAGTCAATGTTTCATTAAAGGCCCAAAGTCTCTTAGCTGTGCATTTCCATAAAATAACAAATGAGTTACTTTTTATTCTAAATGGGAAGAACCAGGGCACAGATACAATTAAATCAAAGCAAGAGCAACACCCTACTATGTACATTGAATCCTGTAGTTCAGTGCCCTGCATCTGGGACTTACTTATGATCTTCTGGGATCCACTACATCCACAAAGCACACAACTTGTCTTGGAGACCCAGACTGGCTCATGCTCACAGCTTGTGCTGTCCTTGGTAGTCATTCCACAGTCTTAGCACCTCCAATATGCTGGGGTCTCTGCTGCAACTGAGGCCGCACCTTCACCAACTACCTCTTGGCTTCTCTGTGGACTATCGTGCCATTTGGTGCCAAACCTCAGATTCTTCATGGCCATTTCAATCCTGAAGTCTCCACTGGAGCTTAAGCTGTACCTATACCAATGTTCTCTTATCACTCACCATTCCAAGCCTCAGCTACCCATCAGTCCTATAGCTCTCATGTTACCCCAACCAGTAACAGATGGGAGACTCTTACATGTTACTAAGTTCAGCTTCCAGCTTGATATGGATCCCTGACTGCCTCTGGGATCACAGCTCTCTGTGCTGAACTTGATGAAATATTCCCTTGAAGATTTCAACTCAATGACACTAGCTTATTATTAAGCACAGCTTACTCTTCAGCTCCAGCTAAGCAGAAACCACAGACACTTAATTCAAAGGAGCACATGAACATCCCTGATAGAGCCTTTGAGAAACTCCCAAACTTTCCTCTTTAATTTTATTTGCCACACCTCTATCACCTGTATAACTCTCAACATCCCTATCTTCTAAGATACCAAAGAAAAGCCCATTGAGCTTTGAGGGATCAATGGCTTTCCACCCTCAAGTTCTAAACAGTTCCACAATCCTCCCCAATAACAACATGGTCAGGTCTGTCACAGCAATAGCTCACTCTCCTGTATCAATTTCTCTGTTAGTTTGCTTGGCTACTGCTTTCATCAGGAAAGATACAGATATTCATTTCCTTGTACCTTGTTCCCCCAAGGGATATCAGGTCCCTATTGTGGACTGTTAATTCCATTAACAACTAGAAAATAAATTCTATATTCCTCATATTATAATGTCCATCATCACTCTTCCTATTATGAGTCAGGAGGGCAACCAAATTTTGCTTTCATAAAAAAATTTAGGATTTACCAGAATCCCATTATGTAAGGGTTTCAGAAACTGAGGACAGCTTGAAAGCTGTAGGATTAATCGGTCCTATAATCATAGTTCCATAGTTCCCTGTTTCTGGGCTCTACTTAGATGGTAACTGATGCTGTTGAGTTTGACTTTAGCTCAATTAGTTCTAGCCATCTATTCATTGTTTCATTTGGTTCAAATTTAAAAAACGAGGGACTGTCCAATTGGCCTGGGTGTTGGCCACTCATAATGTGAAGAGAAGATTCTGTAGTAAGTGGTAGGATACTGCACCTCTTCCATATCATAGTCTTTATCCTTTCCATATTAAGTTATATTTGCAGGAGGAGGGAGAAAAGTGAAATGGTATTGGGAAAAAAGCTGTCTCACCCTGTTCTTAGATGTCATGATCAGCTTACTTATTGAGAAATAAATCTCAGATAATTTCTAGTGTGAAAAGAGCTTTGTAAAGGAGCTCCATGCAGTGAACAGTGGGGAGGAGGCTTTGCATGAGGTGGATTTCATGTAGGCCTCTGTCATGAGCTAATTTAGCAGTGTCTCCAATGCATAGGCAACGATTTTAACTGTCTGAGGAAATGAAAGGGTGAAAGGGATAAGGGCTTAATACTTCAGTAACGCAGTCATCACGCAAAGTGAAATGCAAATGACACGATGAGTCATCAGTTTGGAGTATCAGTATGGTTCATAGCAACAGTTATAATGTTATTTATGAAACAGCATCATTTGTTATATTAAGTTAATGTTGCTTACACAATACTTAAATCTTATTGCTTATGAATTTCTTTGGTTTTTATAGTTATAAGACGATGAAGTTTCTATTTTTACATTTGTATATTATTAATTCAGCACAGTACATTTATGCCTCCAAGGGGGCAATACATACACATTTTAGAGAAATACCGCTCTTCCCTAGCATTACTGAATTTATATCCATACTGTCATTATTCCAAATGCTGTTACAGAGATATAGTGTGACATCTTCTACCCTCACCAAACTCTAGGGAATATGATTTGCTGTGTTTTACTTTTTGCCAATTTTAAGAAATTCTTTTCAGCAGACAGTTCAGCTGAATGTTTAAGAATTTACGTTTTGTATTCAGTGTCATGATTTTGTGGAGCTAACTAGGTCATTGGTTCATCACTTAGAAAATGGAACTAGCAATACTTAAAATCACCTGGTTGCATAGCAACACCACAAATATACTGCAGCATAATGGAATTGTTTGATAAACAGTAGTGCCGTTAAGCTTAGAATTGCAGTTCAGAAGAAATAGGTTTTATCTAAGGAGGTATTTCGTAGGACTTCTGTGATTCTGTAGTATTTGCTAGGTGAACATTCACTGGGACCCCAAGTTTAAATAACCACTTGAAGAAGGTTTGTGATCACTGAGAATCATTCAAGGTTGAGACATATAAATGACAACTTCTTATGTTAATGATGATGACTCATAGCCTTGGCTATATAGTTCATGAGATCTGTGATCTTCTATCCCTTCCATCCCTTCTCTATCCCTCCTCTTTTCCTCTTTTTTCTATTTCTTACAGACCCAGTAAGATTATTGTAAATCTGATTTGTTTATTTTCTTCCCTTCTTGAATAGTCATTTGGCTGGTTTGGCGATAAATTTAAACATTTATAAAAGCAGTTTTACTGTTTTCAACTTTCCAGGAGCAAATTTTAGTAAATAACTTTTCCAATTAAATGTTTTCTTTATCAATTCTCCTTATTATAGAAACATACCTGGAACCATTTCTTGTTGCTTCTGGGTGCACAAATAAGACTTAAAGCTTTTCTGCACTGGCATTCACAGCTCAGCCCCTAATTAGGCACTATAGTTAGACCCATGTCCTGAACTGTATGCTGGGAACACAATGGGCCAGCCATCAGCATCTTAATGGACTGTTAGATTTCAATCAGACTAATCAGAATTTGAAATAAAATGAATATGTGTTCCTGATCTCAGAGTGTCTCATTTGATTTCTTTGGAATGGGGCTTGGGAATCTTTTTTATTTGTTTTTATTTTCTTTTTAAGCTCCACAGAACCTTCTATTTACATTCCCCTACTCTAAGATCCCTTCATCAGAGTGAGACTTATGTCATTAATGTCTTTCACTTATGAAGAGGTGCATTCCATGGATGTCATAGAAGGATGAAAGATTCAAAATCACAGGGGAATAATCAATATGTTAAAATCTGTTAGCCTTCAAGACTGGAATTATGAGGAAGATGGGACTCTACCATGTTTCCCTTTACTTCTCCTAATAAAAGTTTGTCACGTTTCAGAGGATTTAAGTTTATACACTAAAATCCTGGATAATTTCAATAATCTTAAACCTTTTTCAGAAACCACATTTGGGTAGCTTCTAGTGTTTATGTTCTCTTATCTCAAGGTCAAGGGAGAAAATACGAAACCATATGATATTCTCTAGGGTTTGAAATGGCGATTAGTGTATTCAATAAATTATTCTTTTTATATTTTTAAGTAAGCATATAGTTTAGTGTTGATCTCCTCTGCTTTAGATTACTTCAGGACCTGATTGGTAGGAGTTCCCACATAATTTAACCATGAGACAGTTCTTCTGGGCTGTTGATGAATGGTTCCTGTTCATTTCAGCTTGGACTTACAGGCCATGTAACATACATTGCCAATAAACAACGACTCTATGTAAAGTATTAAGAAACTGGGATGTGTTAAATAGTACCTGAATTACCTCAGAAAATAAAGAAAATGATACCACACAGGTAAATACCAAAGGTGCTTGTGTTCAGGTAGCAGGATATGTGGGGGGCCTTAGATGGTTCTGGAATGTACCTAAATTAGTGTCTCGGTAACTGATGATCAGAAAAAAACTATGTTACAGATGAATTATGCAGTACTGAAGATGCTTGTGTTGGGGTGGTGGGATTTAAGGGAGGCCTTGAATGATTGGCATCTTACAAGGTCTTGGAGGCCTTAAAGACAGGTAGAAAGACATCAGGGAAAATACTCAAGTAATACAGAGAGAAAGTTTTGAAATCAGAGCCATAAATTTTTGTGTTTCTCTAGGGACCTTTAACAAATATTATATTTAATTAAACTCCAAGTCTCCCAATGAGCTGCAAACAACTTTTGCTCAGGGCCTTAGCTCTCTCTCCCACTTCTTGGCAGGCGACCCACTACATGAAAGTGTTCAAATGGATTTCCCCCTTCTCCTTAACTGATTACATTGCCCACTGGGATTTTCCCTTATCCATAGATCCAAATAGGCTCAAACTTTAAAACTTTTTTTTGAAATTAATAACTGATTACATTGCTCTCCGCTTTTCTTTCCTCTTTCTAGCCCTTCCAGTGTGCATCCCCTTGCTTTCTCTAAAATTCGTGACCTCTAACTCTGTATGTATACATATTCATTCCTAAATATGCACAACCTGTTTAGTCTATACAATGTTACTTATATGTATATTTCAGTGCTGACAACTTGGTGTTGGATAATCAATTTGGGGGGCTCTTCTCCAGGGAAGAATACTTCTCTGGTTTTTAGCCATCCTTAGTTACTTGTGATTATTAGTCAAGGACTGAAGTCTCATGAGATTTCCCCCTCCCAAGTTCGTATGTCCATTGGTGCCATCCTTTTTCAGGTGTTGGTTAGCCAGACATGTCCTGGGATTAGTTTCTCTGACATTTCTAGGAACACAATCCTGCAGCAAATTTCTTGTTGCTCTGTTCTTACAGTATTTCTGCCTCCTCTTCTACCATGATCACTGAGAATTAGGCCCAGGTTGTGCTGTGGTTATATCATTTGGGACAAGAACCATGTGATCACTTGTTCTACATTTGACGAAATATACTCATCTGTGAAAATAAGGATAAATGTTTAGAATGTAGCTAGAAATTATTCTGGTTTAGTAAAGTAGCCATGGTATGTACTACATCAATCCAAGAATCCACTAGCCCTAAGCATCTGGCTAGGTTTCCAGTACTAGTGTGATTTCCCTTTTGCCAAGCAGGTCTTAAGTCCAACTAGAGAGGTGTTGGTTACTAGTAAGGTATGTGTACCACTAGCGTACTCTTAGAGATATCATGCCATGCTGGTTGCTGTTTTAGTTCATAGGCACAATAGCTGGGTAGAATTATTGGTTGTTTGTTTCCCTTGAAAGCTTCCAAGATGCTTTCTGGCATCCTAAGAGCTAGTTCTTTGGGAAGGAGCTGTCAGGTCAGAACAATGGGTACAACCTTTCCAAAATATTTGAGCCATGATGGAGGTGAGACATCCACATATAATTACTTGCCTTTGGTCAAGGTGAAAAAGAAAAAGGCAAATTAGTATTCTCACTTCTTGCACCCATTAGCTCTACTGTGTTTTACCTAAATGTTTTTTTTTTTTTTTTTTTTTTTCTTCTGACTGGTAGCTTTTAGACACTTGCTTGAATTCCAATTCATACTTACCTCTGCAACATCTTGCTGGCCCCTCTATCTGGAAATCTCATGACAGAGAACTCATCCCCATGTTAATGTCACTTCCACTGCCTTCCCCTGTGAGCTGTCCTGCTTTGGTTCTCTGTTTTGCCAAATACCGCCCCTCCCCCCATTCTTCTAGGACCTGACACCAGAATCTCGGGTGGTTGTCATAGTCTTCTCTCTTCCCTTTGCATAGTCAACCTCTCACTTCTGTCATCATCAAGTCTCAAGGTGTCACTTCACTTTTCACATATTGTGGAAGACTTCATAGACGGCTCTGCTCTATCCCATCATGGTTACTTACGTCAGTCTCCTTAGTTTTCTGATCTTTCCGTGACGATGTTGTTCAGACTGTAGTGTGAACTTCAGAACGAAAATCTGATCATGGACTCCTCTGCCGCCAACCTTTTAATATTTGCTCTTGTTTGAATAAAATACAAGTCTGTAGTGGAATTTTATGAATCTTATTTCCCCTTCTCCTGATTAATTATGCCTTCAGTGCCACCTCAGGTTAGTATGATTAGTATTTGGCCTCTGATCCTGTGTTCAGCCAAAGGGAGTTAATTTTACTTCTCTAAACATCACATTTACAAGTCTGGGTCTCTGCATACATACAACTCTCTTTACTTTAAACATCCTGTTCCTTTGCCTAATGTCCACCAACTTTCAATCTGAGCTGCCACTTCCTCCTAGAATATAAAGCCCCAGGCTGGTATTTGTCATGAGATCCCTGACTCTATATTTATATATCCTATGCTCCTGTATCCCGGAAGTGTGATTTGCATCTTGTTTTTTCAGTGTGCTGTCCTACGTGCATGTGGTACTGCTTATCATTGGTATATAGTGAATAAAACACTCAGTACAGCTGGGGAATACACTGACATTGTAATAACTTCCAGTTCTTTCATTGTGAACACATCCATTATGAAACTTATAAGCAAAGGAAACCCGGACTGTGTATCTTCCTTCTAAATTCCTCTCTAAATAATTTCCCTCTGTTTTTGTTGAATTCACACACTGATATAGTCACATTTGAAGTGTTCACTGCATATTTCATTTCAATGTCTTTTGGTTTAAAATGAGACATAGTCCAGAACAAACATATCTGATAATATTTACTGGCAAAAATTCAAGTATACGACTTAAGTAAATATATAAACCCAGTAAACATTGTCAAATCTCTTCATCAGAAATAGAAACTTACAATGCATTATGCAGTCTGTGACCTGTATATACTTCACAAGGACAGCTATGTTTACCCGCAACGTGATCAAGAAAGACTGTTCTAACACACTGAATTAATAACCTAGCAAATTCAGTTTTCTTCATTATACATTGCCACAAGCATTTATTCAGACCACCTCTGTGGCAGTCACCAGAAATAGAAACTTCTCTGTGAGATATTAGCAATGCTAAGTAGCATTGTTTGGGACAAATATAACAGAATGTGATCTGCTCCTTAAGGAGATGAATCTGAAGTTATATAATATTGTCTTTTAAATTAAAGCTGAGGCTCAACCAGCCCCCACAGGCAGGACTTGGCTGCCAGACCTAAACTACCAATGAAAGCGGAAAAAAATAGTGAAAACCAGAGACAGACCTATCCAGTGTGTCCATATTGGGAAGAGGAACAAATAAATAGAGCTACGCATGTTGACCCATCTTTATCTGAGCCCCAGTTCGTCCTACATAGCAGTTCCATAAATTGCTAAACTGTCAATCTGTTAACTGTTGAGCTCTTGTGGGAGATAGTTCCCATCTAGGAGAATGACCTTTCCTGGGAGGTTTTGTTTGTACTGGAAATTAAGATAGCTAAGGTGGAGAGGTTAGGATAGTAATATTACCTCTCTGCCTTTAGCCTGAGTGCTGACACAGAGTGAAGGCAGAAATGTCAAGATTTCATCCTGCTTTTAGTTATCTTATGGGTCCAAGCAAGGAGTAAATGCATTTTAGCCTTGTAAAACAAAGAATGGGATTACGGCACAACTTAAAATTGACTTATTGGAGAAATTTTCTCCTCACAAAAAAGGCAGCTACAAAATATAGAGAGCCCTGCAACGATTAATTGCTTTCTTTAAGTAAAAGAATAGATATAGCCTGGGTGTTTTTTAAGTTTTGTTTTATTTCTGTATTCCTGAATATTTTGTTGGTATGGTCTCACCATGCAGGTCAAGCTGGCTCCATCCCCCAACTACTAAGATTGTAGGTGTGCATGCATATTCCAGGCCACTTCTCCACAGTTTTGTTGCTGTCTTCTCTCTGTAATTTTAGTAGGCATACGCGTGCGAGCGCAAGCGTGTGTGCGTGCGTGCATGCGCGCGCGTGTGTGTGTGTGTGTGTGCATGTGTCTCTGTGTGTGTGCATGCATGTAGATATGTGTCTGTGCATGTGGATATCAGAGGACAATGTGGAAGTTGGTTCTCTCCTTCCAAAATATGGATCCTAGGAATCAACAGAGCACAGGTCTTGATGCTTGCAGAAAGTTCTTTTTCCTACTGAGCCATCTTGCCAGTCCTTGTTTCTCTTCTTTTCTTTTGCTTTGTTATGTTTATTTTGCTTTTTGGAGAAGTTTCAATCCAAAGTTGCATTCTTTTGTTTTGATATTTGTATATATATGTGTGTGTGTGTGTGTGTGTGTGTGTGTGTAATCTTACTTATTCTTTTAGTAGTATTAAGTGGTTAGGACTGATCAGAAATAATTATTCCCATCTCACAGGTGAGAAATTGATACAGAGAGGTCTTCATGCTCAGTCATATAGTAACCTTAGTTAACCAATCAGAAATGAAGCCAGGTTTCCCTAAATTTGAACTTGATTTACCTCTTGATTACGATGAGGTAGCTAGTTTGGCATGAGTTAGGTGAGGTGATGATAAGAGAGGAAAGTGAATAACACTTGATAATTTAAAGCTATCTAAGTTCTTAACAGATGATAGACACACACGGGACCATGAGTTAGCAAATTTGACTTTTACTGGTGGATTTGCTGCTCATTTGTCGGGATCAAATTGCCCTCATCTCTCTCAGTTTACTTGTTCAGCAGGTCACTTCTCAGCGTCTGGATTCTATTTATCACTGTGCAGATAAGGTAGGTACTTGGAGTGAATCCGATACAGTTGCTTTGGGGTTCCTGAAAGCTGCATCCCCCGCCCACTGATCTCATATTGTTGAATGGGGTTAAGGACTTGAAAAAAACTTAACAAACGTTTACATTGCACATTGCATGTGGAATTTGTTTCTGTTTTTTCTTTTCTTTCTTTTTGGTTTTTTGAGACAGGGTTTCTCTGTGTAGTTTTGGTGCCTGTCCTGGATCTCACTCTGTAGACCAGGCTGGCCTTGAACTCACAGAGATCCGCCTGGCTCTGCCCTGCAAGTGCTGGATTAAAGGCGTGTGCCACTGCTGCCTAGCGGAATGTGTTTCTTGAGCAGAGATAATACTTAAAAAAAAATTTTTTTTTTTCAAGACAGGGTTTCTCTGTGTAGTTTTGGTGCCTGTCTTGGAACTCATTCTGTAGACCAGGCTGGCCTTGAACTCACAGAAATCTGCCTGCCTCTGCCTCCTAAGTGCTGGGATTAAAAAGTGTGCACCATCACCACCCGGCCTTAATAATTTTTTTTCAAAGAAATCTGCCACTATAAAAATCACTGGCAACAAATGAATTGAGTTGAATATGTAATTTGAAAGTTCTTAACTGATACCAAATACTTTTGATTCAATAGGTAATGTAGTATGTACTAAGGTAAACTTTTCATTCAATGTGATTTCAAAATATCAACAGCTATACAATGTCAAACCAAAGAGCTCTAAAGGCAGTCTGTATGGCAATGTGTGCCAGTGTGAAAGGACGCTCCATAGTGTCAATATATATGAACAGGTAGGAAATTCAAACCTTTAAAATCTCACTTCTTGTTCTTTCAGGTTGTGCAATTCTATGCTGAGAAATTGCCGAATCATTTGTTTTTTTTTTTTTTTTTATTTTATTTTATTTATTTTACAACACCATTCAGTTCCACATAATAGCCACAGTTTCCCCTGCTCTCCTCCCCTACCCATCCCCCAGCCCACCCCCCATTCCCACCTCCTCCAGATCAAGGTCTCCCCCGAGGACCAGGATCGACCTGATAGACTCAGTCCAGGCAGGACTGACCCACTCTGGTGATGGCATGGCCAAACACCCTGATAATTATGCCATAAACCCCATCCAAGGACTGAGGAATCTGGATGCAGACATCCACAGCTGGGCCCCTGGTGGAGCGCTGGGAGTCTAATTAGTGAGAAAGAGGAGGGTTTATATGAGCGAGAATTGTTGAAGCCAAGGTTGGATAAAGCACAGGGACAAATAACCAAATGAATGGAAGCACATGAACTACGAATCATTTGTTTTGCACGATGGATGATTCTAACTTCTCACAGTATGTTATTATTTCAAATATAAGAAAGACTTGGAATGCAGATTTCTACAAAAGGGATCTACAACTGGAGAGACCGCCCAGCGGGTAAAAGTACTTGCTGCTCTTACAGAGGATCTGAGTTCAACTCCCAGCCACCATGCCAGGCATTCACATCTGTTTGTAATTCTGGCTCCAGGGGATTTTAATTGACTCTTCTGTCCCTCTGGGACATCTGCACACATGCACACACACACACACACACACACACACACACACACACACAGAGAGAGAGAGAGAGAGAAGAGAGAGAGAGAGAGAGAGAGAGACGAATCATGTCAGGAGCAATATATATACTGTCACTAAGGAAAAAAAAATAAGAGTCTGGCAGCAACTCAGGGAGTTTCCTTGTGTTTTGAGGGCTTACATTGTTCTCACTTGAATTTTGCCAGCACAGCACTTGGACCCTGTCTGTTTTTAAGACAGTTGGGGAATTTGTATCATTATAGCCATGGGAAAACAACATGTCTTTGTAGGGTGGAACAAAATAATAGGTGGTCCAACTGGTGCTCAGAGACAATGTGTTTCGGCCCTGGGACAGCAGACGTGCATATCAAGGCAACTGTCCTCAGCCCTCTTTCCGAACACCAACAATAAGGAGCACTGTGTCTGTGATGATGAAACTCTGTGTTCGGAGGTCACACTATTCCAGATTTCCCCGTGTCTTCTAGATTTCCCTGCTTTGTAATCCATCATCTGCTCAACCCATTCTTCATGCAGATATTCCCTAGACGTCTTCTCACAATGAAAGGAATAATTATTTTCTTCATGTGTTCTTGCTACTAGTTTGCTTAGTGAATCTTAGTTTACTGATTGGACAATAAAACCCACTTTTCGCACAGTAGACATTTAAATTACAAAAGAATATGGCATCATATATTCTGGGCACATGCTGACCCCTATCCAATGTGCCTATCTTTTTTACTATTAATAAAAGTACTAATAGAACTTACAGTCATTTATATTGACATATAAATCTCTTAAATCTCTTGTTTAATTCCAAACTGTGGATTGATAACATGATTTTATAAGTTCAGCCAAAGTAATTAAAGGGAGCTGATAATTTTAAAAACTTGCCTAAATGTGGAAGACTTTCAAGTTCAGATACCTACAGCAGAAAAATGTCGTTAAAGAAAGTTCAGTAGAAAAGAGAGAAGACATACATTGAAAACATAAGGAACTTAAAAAAGGGGGAGGGTGTTGTCATGGAGCTGGAGTGATGGCTCAGAGGTTATGAATACTTGCTCTTCCTGGAAGAGGACCAAGTTCAGGTCCAAGCATTCATGTCAGGTGGTTCACAACCATCTGTAACTGCAGCTCCAGGGGATCCAATGCTTCTTTCTGGCATCTTTAAGCACACATGTAGAATAGATACACACACAAACACAAACACAAATGGGAGTAAAACAAATGTTGAAAATAATTTGTTACTTTAGATCCAACCAACACTGAAGGACTATGAAGAGTGTGATACTAGCACACTTGACAACTTTGACTAACAGGTAAGTTCCTGAAGAAAACCTGAATGGGAGTCAGTGAAATTTCTCCATTTAAGGCATGTCTGTAGGTTCTTCATGCTTCTTGATCTAGATGAGGCAGTAGAGCTGCTTTTTTTTTTTTTTTTCTAACAAAGCCTAAATACCAGGGCCACAACAGCAGATGCAAAAGCAGGACAAAAAAAAAAAAAAAAAAAACAGATGTTGGGTCTTGACGCTGCCAAAAGAAAGGATGTAGAGGTGATACTGCAAGAAAAACATTGCTAGTGCATCAAAATATTGAAGTGAAGGAGAGCTGAGGAATAACGCTCAGACACAGGAATACCAGGATTGGGCTGTAGCTTAGAATCAACCCATTAGGAGAAATTCCTTTGAAAGCAAAAGATAATTTGTAAGATAATGACAGAGAAATGGCTGGTAGTGACGAGATTCTTAGGAAATGTAAAGGGCTTTCTTGGTTTTGAAAAAAGTAAATATTCTTTTTCTCCTTTTCTCTCTCTTTTTTTAAAGTCACAAATTGAATAAGTAGGACTGGAAGAAATAAGGCAAACATTACATTAGATGGAAGGAAACCAACAAAGCTTCCAGTGCTGTAAGATTTTCCAACAAAACTGTCTCCAAGCTCAGGTATGGGAGGGCAATTGGAAGTGTGAGGAGTGTAGAAATAGTTTGAACTAACCTAAGGGAAATGACGGAGATTGTCAACTAGTTCTTACTTGCTGTTTCAGTGTGTACTTTGAGCAATTAGCTGGGGTGTGTTTGGAGCCAGTGGATTGCTTAGAGGACAAAATGTTAGGGAAGCTAGGGACCCTAAACAGACTTTTGTACATCACTGAATTGGTTTACTGTAAAGTCTAGGTTGAGTCATAAAAATGTGGGCTCAATTACCAAAGATCTCAGCAAGAAGAGAAAGGGCAGTTGCTGCGACAGAGGGCACAGACCCAGTGGAAGGGAATATTCTTCCTTGTTTCCTTACGCCACTGTGTAAATGATACTCAACGTTTGTCATTAATTTCCTCAGCTACAAATTCACATTGATTTCTTTCTCATATCATTCTGTGATTAACATACATAACCGTGTTTCAAAATCCCAACTGCAGTGGGATTGTTGTAGTGGCCAACTGGAACAGATGGCATCATTCACCCTCAGAGATTTTTTTTTTTTATTGCTTAATGTGCATTCTTTCTAATAAAGGCTGAGACCAATTTCTCATCTAATGTCTTCAGTGAAAATGACGGTCCGTTGTTCAGCTTTCTCTTTACCAATACTAAACACATGGTGGCATGTCTCTTTTAGAAATATTCTCCTTACCATCTATTAGGTTGAATCCTAGGAAACTGTATGCTTGTAAGTTATATTTGGTCATATGTTTACTTTCACATAGTTCAACCTAATGTCACAAGTTTTATTTCTAACACTTAGAAAATCCAACTGGCTGCAGAGTCTGGTTGGATGTGAGGTGGACCACAGCATGCTTATGCCACAAACGACTTAAATGCTGTACTTTAAATAGCACAATGATAACTATGATCAGGAGAAAGCAACGTCACTAAGCAAGAGCTGTAATGAGTCAGTCAAAGACAGTTCATCTTCCCAATCTTGTCCACGCACAGCTATGACCTCTCTTCCACTTCTACTGAGTTTTCTGTGCTCAGCTGTACTACATGGTTCTTATTTGATTATATTTATTCCTTAATGATGAGAACAGGAGGTGGAAACTGGCAAGACAGCTTTGGGAGCAGGAACTCCAAATGTAAGCAGTTCTTAGTTTTGTCCTTAGCCAGGGGTAGGAAGTACCCTTGGGTAAGTTCCAGTTCCAGGACAGAAATGCTGGAAGGCTCTGGTCCCCTAGTCCTACCTTCTCCTTATTTATTTCTTGTTCCAAACAAACACCCCTGTCTGGAAGTTGCGTGTGGTGGCATGACTGAAACTCCAGGCTAGACACTAAACAGTTTGTAATTAGAGCTTCTATAAACCTTCTGTAAACAGTTTGGGATTAGAGTTCTGGATTTTCACGGGAGGAATCAGTGTTAGCTATTATCCCCACCCCACCCCCAGCCCCTGCCACACACACACTTCAATACATCCAAATGATTTTAGAGTCTCAGCCCTTGAGGGGGGATGTTAGGTTGCTATTTGAGGATTAGTAGCTTAGAAGGCCACTGAGGATGAGTCCTGCCTTCATGGTCGGCTGGGGACTCCAGTCCCATTTGTCCTGCTGACACTAGAAAGGTAGATAACAGGTCTGCCCTTCCTTAGGTCTGCTGATCAAAAGAATGTGGTAGCTCTGTTCCTGGGTGGAGACATGACAATCTGATAGGCTCCGAAGAGCGGAACAATATATATTATTGTCTTTTTTCTTAAGAACGAATCTAGATGGACTTGTTAACCACCTGTCCAAGAGATGCCTGGCCACCTGAAATCTGATTCCAAGGAAAAGGGAGTCATCAGTTTCCCCTTAAAGGCATAATGTACCTTTCCCAGAAGTCCCTCTTCCATAGGGCCCACAACTTTTCTTGAGTTACAAAGAATTTTATTCTTTTGTTTTCTTTTCTTTTCTCTTCTCTTCTTTTTTCCCCTCCCCCTCCTTCTCTCTCTCTCTCTCTCTCTCTCTCTCTCTCTCTCTCTCTCTCTCTCTCTCTCTCATCTCTCATCTCTTTTTCTTTGGCTACTGGCCAAAAGCCCAGTATCCAAGCATGCTTCCCTGACAATCTCCACTTTCTCATTCTTTCCCTAAAGCTCCCTCCTTCTTCTACCAGGTGACTGCTTCACGATCTCCTTTCCTGAATCTGCCAGCCTCCTTGGACCCAACTCAAAGACTTGGATTTCTGTTTTCTTCTTCTCCAGCTCACTTGCCTTGTTTCTCTCTCAGATGCTAGGAAGTTATCCTCAAGCTTCCCTCTAAGTCTCCTTTAAAATAAAAAACAAACAAATAAACAAACAGAAAAACCAGAGAGACCTCCAAGTTTCACATGTAACATCATCAACTTTGGTAAAACTTAAAATGCTGATTGCAAACTTAATGAAAATACTTCAGTATTTCTTTGTCTCCATACATAAAAACTATATAGCCTGAGAGGCAGACATTAGGATGACAAGCAAGTCCTATTGCCCGAGTGTGGAGATTTGATGGTACACTTAAGAGAATGTTTAATTACCGTGGGCAGTAATTGAAGAACCCCAACCAGTCCTGTCCACTGAGATGAATAAATATGTGTTCTCTGCTATTGTACATTCTGTAGGTAGGCCTTGGAATTAGTTGACAGTAAAACAGATTATTAACAGGAGACAGAGGATGTAGCTAAGTTGGTAGAGTGCTTCTTAGCATGCGTGAAGCCCTGTGTTCTTAGCATGCGTGAAGCCCTGTGTTCAGTCCCTAGCAGCCACCAAACTGGCATAGTAGTGCACACCTGTAATCCCAGTGCTTAAGGGTGGAGGCAAGTGTCGCCGAAGTTCAGAGTTGCTCTCTGTGACTCAGGCACTTTGAAGCCAGCCTGGACTACATAAGGCCCTGTCTAAAAGAAAGATTACCAGGAGAAAAATCACACTTGTTTTATCAGATAACTTAAAAGTGTAATAGTTCCTTGAGAATTTTATACAATGTATTTCTGTATTTATTCATATTTGCTCTCACTTCTCTAGATCCGGGCCTTCCTTTCCCACCCAATTTTGTCACACCCCCTTTCATATCAAGGCCAATTTGTTACCTAAATATTCTTGGATGTGTTACTTAAATATTCAGTAAAGTGTGGCCTTCTACTGGAGCATAATTCCTCTATCATGGGCTATACTTTTGGAGAAACTGACATTTTGTCTCTCAGTAGCTAAGAACTGTCAATAGTTCCTTGCTAGGGGTGAGATCTCAACTCAACTTACATCTCCATACTGGAACTGGATGCATGTTATCATAATAGCCATGAATTCATATGTGCAGTTGTTCTGATGTGTCCAGAAGACTTTTTGTTTGTAGTCGCTCACTGCCGCTGGCTCTTTGAATTTCTCCTCCCTCTCTTCTGCAATACTCCCTGAGCCTTGGGAGGAGGAGCTGTGGTCTATATGGGAAGAGAGGTTTCCATTTAGGACTGGATATTTGTTATTCCATTTCCCCCCCGTACTTTGACTACTTGTGGGTTTCTATATTGATCATCACTTATTGCAAACAAAGCTTCACTGATTGAGGTTTGAGAGATGCCTGAATCTATGGGTATAATAGGATATTAGAATTTGGTTTAGCACTGTGTCCCTTTAGCAGAATAATAGTAGGCTCCCTCCTAAGGTCTAGGAGCTGTCTATTCATAGGTTCCTAGCCAGGTGATAGAGCCAAGCTTGAGTTTCATTTTGTGGAGCAGGACTTGAATCCTATCAGAACATGACTGGTTACTTTAAAAGTAGCTCTAGTTCTGTCACTATTGTTTGCATGGGCATCTCTTGCCAGGCCACTCATTATTGTTCATAGGATTCATATTCACAGGGTATGACTGATGATTACTTTTCTCCTCCAGTAGCTTGCATAACACCTTCCAGCACTATAAAGCTAGTCAGTAAGAATTAATTTCCAGACCAGTATCAGCTGGATTTCTCCATCTTCTGTGACCCAAGTATGAAATATATTCAGCAAAAGAGTCTCATTATCAACATCTGAAGGATAACTGACAACAATGGTAACAGCCTGTAATGTTTGGGGGTCTTTGGGATTTCATTAGCCAAAAGCTCCTAAAGAAGCAAATCTTTCCTGGGACTGTGCTATTGGTTAGCCTCTGGTGTCTGGTAGAAGCATTGCTGTCCTGTTATATGGTAACTCCATTTTGATTCTTTTAATGTATATTTATGGACTTGTAATACACACACACACACACACACACACACACACACACACACACACACACACGGAAACTTCTACAGTAATGTAAGTCCAAATGACTTTTTTTTTTGAAACATCTTTAGTTCTTTAGTGACATTTATTCTGCAAGTGGTCTGTGAATCTGAATTAATGCCAGTCTCATGATAATTTTGTTACTCTAGCTCTGTAGCATAACTGAAATTTGGGATGGTCATACCTCCAGCAGTTTTTGGGTTTCTTTTTCTTTTCTTTTTTTTTCTCTGTTGTTGAGGATTGTTTTAACTATGCTGTGTTTTTTTGTAGTGCCAGATGAAATTTAAGATTGTTTATTTAATTTCTGTGAGGAATTGTATTAGAATTTTAATGGGGATTGCATTGAATATGTAGATTGGTTTTGGTAGGATGGCAATTTTTACTATATTAATTCTACCAATTTATGAGCTTGGGAAGACTTTTCTTCTTCTGATATCTTCTTCAATTACTTTTTTCAGTGTCTTAACGTTTTCATTGTACATATTTTCATTTCCTTGGTTAAATTTATTCTAGATCTTTTTTTTTTTTCAGGCTACTATGGTTTCCTTCTCGGTGTATTTGTCATTGTGTGTAGGAAGTCTACTGATTTTTTTGTGCATTAATTTTGTATCTTGCTACTTTGTTAAATTATTTACCAGTTCTAGGAGACTTTTGGTGGAATCTCTAGAGTCTTTTATTGTGTAGAATTATATCATCAACAAATAAAGATGCCTTGACATTTTTTCTTGTTTGTATTCTTTTTATTTCCTTCCTTCATCTTACAGCTCCAGTTTAGACTTCAAGTACTATGTTGAGCAGGAAGAGAGAAAGTAGAAATCTTTGTCTCATTCTTGATTGTAATAGAAATGCTTTGGGTTTCTCCCTATTTAGGATGATATTGACTCTGGATTTTCTGTATGTTTCCTTTATTATATTGAGGAATGTCTCATATATCCCCATTTTCTCCAGGATTTTTTTTTTTTTTATCATGAATGGGTGTTAGATTTCCTCAAAAGCCTTTTCTGCCTGTAATAAGATGATCATATGGTTTGTGTCCTTTAGCTTGTGTATGTGGTAGATTATGTTTATTGATTTACATATGTTAATCAACCCTGCACCTCTGGGATGAAGTCTACTTGGTCATGATGGATAACCTTTTGGATGTGTTTTTGAATTCAGTTTGTATGTATTTTATGGAGAATTTTTTGAATCTATGTTCGTCAAAGATATGGTTTTGGTATCAGGATAATACTGGCTTTTTAAAAAAAATTGGAAAGTTTTCTTGCTTTCTATTCTGTAGAATAGCTATAGGAATGTTGGTGTTCTTTAAAGGTCTGGTAGAATATGCACTGAATCCATCTGGCCCTGGACTTTTTTTTTTCTTTATTTGGGAGAATTTTTGAATTGTTGCATCTATTTTACTGGGTGTCTGGATCTATTTATCTCTACTTACTTCATGGGGTTGGAGAAATGGCTCAGACATTAAGAGCACTTGTTGCTCATGCAAAAGACTAGGGTTAGATTCGCAATAGCCACATGATGATTCACAATCTTCTGTAACTCCAGTTACGGGAGATCCAACATTCTCTTCTGACCTTTGTGGGACCAAGTATGCTTACACATGGTGCAATACGTATATGCAAGCAAAACAATCACACATAGAAAAAAATGCATAAATCCAAATAAAACTTAAAAATAAATCATTTACCTCATCTTGATTTAAGATTGGTAGATCATATGAATCTAGAAATTCATTTCTTTTAGATCTTCTGGATTGATGAAACATAGTTTTAAATTATGTCCTTGAGCATCTTTGAATTTCCCCAGTGTCTGTTGTAGCATCCTTCTTTTCATCTCCAGTTTTTTATTGTGGATCCTTTCTCTCTTCTTTTGGCTAATTTGGCTAAATTTTTGTCAGTCTTAGTAAGTTTTTTAAAGAACCAATTCTCCTTTCACTGATTCTTTGTGGTTTTTTTATTTTATATTTTTTGTTATCAATTTCAGGCCTGAATTTGGGTATGACTTCCCATCAACTTTTTTGAGGTGTTGGTTGTCCTTGTTCTTCTAAGGTTTTCAGGGGCATCATTAAGTTATTAGTTTGAGATCTCTCAAATATTTTGATTAGACACATAGTGATACAAACTTTACTGTTACAATTCCCTTCACTGTGTCCATTTTGATGTGCTGTGTTCTGATTTTTGTTCAATTTCCATCTTGATTTCTGTAGTGTGGTGTTTATCTTCCAACAGTTTGTGTATTTTCTGTCCTTTCTTTTGTTTATATCCATCTGTTATCCATTATCAAATGCAAGATATGATTTCAATTTTCCTATATTGGTTGGTACTTGTTTTAATGTCCTAATATGTGATGTATTTTAGAAAAATTTCCATGGGCTTTAAGAAGAATATGTATTCTTTAGTAACACATGGGAGACTCTTACACATTACTAAGTTCGGCCGCCAGCTTGAGCTGCAGCCTTGGCTCCTCTGGATCACAGCTCTAATTTTTCTTATTTTTCTACTGCAACTAATCTGTAACCACAGATTCTTACTTCAAAATAGCACACATCCCATTTTGTTAGGTGGTTGACCAGTTGTATGGGGCTTAGGGTTCAGTCTTTGGGCAATTCAGTGTGGATGTTCAAGTGGGGTATTGATAGCAACACCGGCTCAGTTCCAGCTAAGGGAAGTTTCTAACCAGGAGAAGACCATCTGTAAAGTTAGAAGGTTCTCTTAGCCAATCTTCAAGAATTTTTGGGGGATGCCTGGAACTTTTTCTCAGGTGATGTGTGCAGGTAGAATTAGCTGTGATGCAAGTCTAGGACCCGTACCTGAAGAGCAGAGATGAAACACAGTCCTCAGGCGGCAGGGATGGGTGGAGTAGGCGATGTGGTCTGGTGTCCCTTTCTGTGGAAGGGCAGTTCTCTGGTCATGGTGTTGGCAGTGTTGGTAGCACACGTCTAATATTTCTCTCTGGAGCTGAGTCCAGGTATGTAACACATGGGTAGATAGAGTTGGGGGGGGGGAATGTTGGGAGCAGGAGAATAAGTTCTCTGCCTAAAGATGGAGCATGCAAGAACATTTCGTAGAGATGGTTGGAGTTTGTGCTGAGTCTGGGAGTCTTAGCTGGGATGGAAGGAGATTCCGATGGATCACAAGAAGAGAGGCTGAGGACATGTGCTCAGGCAGGTGCCATAGGTGGGTAGAGTTTTTAATACTTTTATGTTCTCACCTTCATAGGAAAAACATGAAGATATGAGAAGACCAGGTGAAGAAATTACATATTATAAAAGTAAAAAAAGATTGATAATTTGCATACAGAAAGAAAGTAAGTAGGCACAGTATGGGGGATGTTACTGGAAGAGAAAGAATACTTGACTAGATATATTTCTACAGTTCCATTTTGATATCAACAGTGAGTCTTCAGTGTCCATAATGCTCTTTCTGTTACAGAGATACGATTTTACTCTTTGGGAATACCAATACATGCCTTAGAGACCCTTAGCACCCACTGTTTCTGGAATACTTCCAGCGCAAAAGTAATCAACGTGCCATCGTACCGCATTTAGACAGCATATTCTGAATGCCTTCAACAGCATGTTAGAGTTCATTTTCTTTCTCCCATGGCTGTGTGTGGCTTGCGTGCATATGTGTGGATGCACATGTGGATGAATGTACGTGTGGCAGCCTGCAGTTGACTTTGGGAGTCTTCCCCAATCCCTTTCCATCTTACTCATTGAAGCATGGCTTCTCTGTTGAACATAGATTTCCTGATATGGCTAGTCTGCCGAGCCAGCTGGACTTGGCATGCTCTGTCTTTGTTTTCTAAGCTCCAGAATAACATGAGGTAGCCAAGTCCATTGGCACTAATGTGGGTTCTGAAGGTTCAAATTCCTGTCTTCATACTTATGGGGCAAGTGCATTAGCCCTTGAGCTGTCCCTGCAGCCTATGCCTGTGTTTTCTGAGCCTTTGTCTTGGGAATATTAGAAGATGGAAATCAAACTGTGGACTAGATGGAGTCATCTGGATATTTGGTAGAAAAAATTAATTATAGGTTCATTCCTGGTTTTGCCAGAATTTGGTTTTCTGTGGCTGTAGGACTCAGGTCCCTGATTTCCTGCTGTCAAAGGCACTTAGTAACATCAGGGTTCTAACAACCCTTAATATATGGCCCTGCCTTCCCCCCTCAGTCAGAAACTGAGCAGTGAATCTTAATTCTAATTCTGATTTCTGGCTGCTGCTTCTTCCTGAAGCTGTATATATATATATATATATATATATATATATATATATATATATATACTAAATGTGAACCTTGAACATCCTGAAATATACTATATTCTAAAGTCCACAGTGTCTCATTTAAGTTTATGATTCTCAAGTTAGGCTAGCATTGTTTATCTTGTTACTGTGTATATTTGTAGTTGAGTGAAGCTAATCCAATATAATACTGCTGAAGAATATAAGAGAGTCTTCTAAATTGGTATTTTCTAGAGAAATACATGTACAGTTTTTTGGATTCTCCAGTCCAATCTTAGGATAAGATCAAATCCTTTGAAAAAACAGTGAAATAAAGTTCTTTCATTTTATTATATTGCATGTTTTTCTAACATCTATCACAGCACGTCCTTGGAACATTATAGAGATAAATATTGTTTTTTTTTTTTTTAAATACAAACTGTCCCATCTGTTTTTACTTTGTACATAATGACTCAAACTTTCAGGCACTACTTACTCCAACTATGTCAAGGGTCATTGGATGTCTTTTTGCTTAGTTCCTACCTAGCGATGATTTATGAATATTCATTTACACTACTCCATTTGTGGTGCTTTCTTTTAGTTTAGTTTTTCTTTCAGAGCAGTTTTTTCCTGTTGGATAAGATACCAGTTTGAGTTATGCTGTATTTTACCAAGATTTTGTGAATGCTTAGATAATATATGCTATCTCCAAGCATGATAAAGATTTAAGTAGAAATTATCCATTTCAAATTAATGAAGCTTACTAATTTGACAAAAATTTATATTGTTTGTTTTTGCATTGGTTGATACATTTCCTACACTTACTTTTCAAAGTAAGAAATTCTGATCATTTATGTTTCCCATGTGTCTATTGATAATTTAATCATCTAGATACTATATACAAATCTCCTAAGCTTGGAAATGGAGCAATGCTTTACATATCCACCATGTTAGCATTGAGTCAGGGTTGTTTAAAGCATCTGTCCTCTTGAGACTACACTAAAATGAAACATATTCTAATGAATAACTTGCTGGGCTGAAGACCATCTGTGAGCTGTGTTCCATTTATTACAGTAACTCAAGGGTTTGACAGTTGGAAAATGATTGCAACCTCAAAACCAAGTATTAAAGCTTCCTGTTTTCAGGAGGCCCTATGGTTGGCAATCTATGTATTCCTTTGAAAATGGAAGAACATACAGATTAAATGAATTTTAAGATGGTCTTCCTCTTATTTTTTGGTCTTCCCATCCCTCTGTACTTGTCAAGTCTTATTTTCTTAGGAACATGTGATATTCATCGGGGTCACTATGTGGGTGAGTGGAAAGTAGTTAAACATTCTAGTAACAATCTCCTTTTGCAAAATTCGAGCAAAGATCAAATATAGTAGGCTTAATGAAAAAAATGTATGACAAGTTTTAATTTCCAAAGAAGGGAGTTGATTTCACTCCACTGATTTTCTTGGAAATGGTAACTCACCATCCACTTACATAATCATTCTCTGGAAAATCTTGCTTTCATTTTCTGTTTAAGAACCAAGCAATATTCCATTCTGTTTAATTAAATTGGGTGGCAATTAGATGAGCAGAGATGTCCATCTTTAGCAGGGAGTGGAGTAGCCAGGCAAAGTTGAGCACATTAAGGGCTAAAGTCATTTGCTAGCTTTTCTGAGTCAGGGCTCTACAATCTACTTTTATTACTTTGCCTGAAATGTGAATTCCCAGGATGCCAGGCACACCCATATTCCAGCAGAAGTACAAAAACAAAGTGAAAAGCCGATCACAGCTTAGTATTTTATTGCCTATCAGTTTGATTGATCTTTCTCCTTTTTGTCCATCCCCCAAGCCTAATTAGTTGGAAGATTCAAACGCTATTTTCCCCTTATCTAAAATGTTTAAGGTCTTAAAAATAGACCAAAAGTTGTCTTTATTGGATGAAGAAAATACATTAAGAGTGTAGGTTACTAAAGGTGTTTTCCTACATGGGTAGGAGAAGCCCTTTCTATTTGTGAATGCTCTGAGCACTAGTAGACATTGCCAGTGTGGCTTTGGGTGATGCCCTTTTACAGGAAGAAGGGAATAGAGACAGACTCTCATATTCAATTCCTGCTGCCCTTGGGCCTGTTTTCTTTTCTCACACAAGATTAAGGAGTAGGCTTACTGGAGATTCTATGTTCTGGCAAGCCTGTTGCTGAACTTGGCAAGGGGATTAAAATATCTTTATTAGAAGCCATGAATCAAGTTCCATTCCAGGATTCATAACCTTCTTTTGTAAACCCTACAGAAAGGTGTGCCTTAAGGATAAAGTTCATTTTGAGATGCAAAGACTCAACAATTATAGGAAATCTTGTTCTAGAAGCATATGCGGGCAGTTTTCATTGAAATATAAGTATACCAACGTGTGACTTAAAATTCTTTCTACAGAAATTCTTAAAAATAATACAGAGGATTTGTGTGTGTGTGTGTGTGTGTGTGTGTGTGTGTGTGTGTGTGTGTTTTACTGGGAACTCAACTGAGGCCTGTGCACAAACTAGAGAAATGCTCTACCACTGAAATAAATACCAAGCCCTAATCCAGAGACTTGGAAAAGTGCCCCTATTTTCCTGAGCCTGATAAAAATACATCTGCTCTGGTTTTTGGAAGACACACATGGAGGTGGTTATAATGGGACATTCTGTTAGTATTCTTGTAGAGCCAAGCACTGAAACTGTTATTTCAAAATGACCTCTGGTTTTAGAAAAGTAGCCCGAGGAAACCTGAAGCCTCAGACTCTGCAAGCCCAAGCTTGCCATTCAGGTTCCTGTTATCTAGAAAGGCGGGGAGACCAGGAGGAGCTTTGCAGTGCTGGTCACAGAGAACTCATCTGGCTTTTCCAGTGTGGGTCTGAAGGCCAGCACATAGAAAACCTGATCTACAGTTTAAGTCTAAGTAGCCTGTGTCAGACCACAGAGATCAATAAACGGGCTAGGATAAAAAAACAAAACAAAACAAAACAAAACAAACAAACAAACAAAACCCTCTTCAACTCTGAGAATTATAAAATCCTCCTGATAAATAGTTTTGTGACATTTTCCAAAGCCTGCTAGGTAGTCCAATCACTAGGAATGTTTGTTACGATTGTGGATATAAATGATTTATAGACCTAGTGCTTCGCGTTGTTTATAAAAATATCTTTGTGAGTTAGAGGCTGTTTTAAATATTGTACATAGCTATTTCATAGAGAACAATCATCTGGTGAAGGAGAAGCAAAAGCATCAGCTGTGGCCGCTCCTATTTCTGACTCCGTGGCACCTGGATAGTGGATTGGTTGACTTATGTATATTTAAATGATAATAAATGTTTTTCTGCTTTAAGTCCCAGATTACCCGGGAATGCATGCCTTTTTCTTGTGTAAAGTACCGGGTGGCAAACACAGGTTAAATCCTGTTATGTTTTTGGTGTCTATCTCTTGCACTTCATTGTTCAGTGGCACCATGCCAAGGTACAGCCTTGTTAGTATGAGAAGGCAAGCCAGGCATTGGAACTCCATTGCTTTAACATTCTGTCTACATTCCTGAAGCCAGCGTATGCTTCAAGCATTTGTTGTTGCTGTTTATTAAGTTTCAAAATGCAAACTTGACTCAGGGACTCACAAACTACTCAGGCTTCTCCCTGCTCCCCGCCACCCCCCACAATTAGGGATATTTCAACTCATAAGTGTATTCCTAATCTCTCCGCTTCCATCAAAAATCCAATAGAGGTGCAGCAAATTTCTAAAGACCCGAGAGGTGTCTGCTGGTTTTGCACTGAAAATCTGGATAGTTTTTGTTTCTAAGCTGTGGCTCTGCGGGTCTCCTCTTCATAGAGATCCAGCTTCCCGGTGAGGAGGAAAGACAAGGAAAGCTATATCCAGGCTCTGTTGTCCTGTAATAATGCAGGTTTGCTGTATCTCGTGAAGGGCTGCCAGGTTCGCTTGCAGATAGATATCTGGGTCGGTTAAAAGAAGAAAATGATAACAGTACAAGGCAGAAAGCAACAGCCTAGTGTCCAATTTTCTTGTAAGTTATAAGCCGGAGGAAACTACTATGCAAAAAAAAAAAAAAAAAAAAAGACGGAGAAAACATGGCAGGTAAAGGCACTCTGCCCAGAAAAAAAAAGTGTACGACAAAAATAGCTTTTTTTTAAACAATGACTGATTATATAACTTAACCACAGCCATGGCTCTAGTCTTCCCAACACATAATGTCCACTCCAGGATATCTATCTGCAAACAGCTAACGTCCAATGTCTTCCCACATAAACCAATGAGAAAAACAAAGTTTGAGTTAAAATGGAAAGAAAACAGAAACTACAGTTAAGTAAATTAAGACTGCGAAGGCTTAAGTCAGTGTAGATATTCACGAACATCTGCACACACAATTTGTAGCAAACGATTTATGATTGTATAAAACTCCTTAATGCCTACAAGTGGAGATTCCTTTCTAATATGAGGCACAGTATTTTTTTTCTGTTTTTTTATTAAGAAATTTTCTATTCACTTTCCATACCAACCACAGATCCCCCTTCTTCCCTTTTCCCACGCCCCAGCCTCCCTCCCCAACCCACCCCCATTCCCCACATTTTCCAAATCAAGGTCTCCCATGGGGAGTCAACAGAGCCTGGCACACTCAACTGAGGCAGGTCCAAGCCCCTCCCCTGCACCAAGGCTGTGCAAGTTGTCACACCCTAGGCACTGGGCTCCAAAATGCCTGCCCATATACCAGGGATGGATCTCGATCCCCCTGCCCGGGGGACCCCCAAACAGTTAGAGCTAAACAACTGTCTCCCATAACCAGAGGGCCTAGTCTAGTCCTATTGGGGCTCCATAGCTATTAGTCCACAGTTCATGGGTTTTCGCTAGTGTGGCTCATCATCTCTGCAAGTTTTCCCATCATAATCTTGACATCCCTAGGCACAGTATCTTAAAGCTTCTTGATTTTATTTATTTTTTTAACAAATGTCTGTATGAATAGACACAGATGATAGATAGATAGATAGACAGATAAATAGATTTATTTTTTAACAAATGTCTGTATGAGTAGACAGACAGATACATACATACATACATACATACATACATACATACACACATACATAGATGGGGTGTTTGCTTTCTTGTCCTATGATATCTGCCTTAAATTGGAAAGATTTAAGGAGTTCTTAGTTAAGGATTACTTCTTTTGTTAAATTTTTTAAATTGACTATACATACCAACCACAGTTTCCCCTCCCTCTTCTCCTCCAATTCCCTCTGCCCAACTACTCCTCCTTCATCTCCATTCAGAAAGGGTAAGACCTCTCATAGGAGTCAAGTTGAGGCAGGACCATGCTCTTCCCTCCTGCATCAAGGCTGAGCAAGGCATCCCACCATAGGAAATAGGTTCCAAACAGCCAGCTCATGTGCCAGGGACAGGTCCTGGTCCCACTGCCAGGGTCCCCACAAACAGACCAAGCTATACAACTGTCACCTACATGTAGAGGGTATAGGTCAGTCCCATGTAGGCTCCCTACCTGTCAGTATAGAGTCCTTGAGCTTCCACAAGCCCTAGTCAGCTGTCTCTGTGGATTTCCCCGTCATGATCTTGACGCCCCTTGCTCTTATAATCCCTTTCCCTCTCTTCATCTGGATTCCAGGAGCTTGGCCCTGTGATAGCTGTGGATCTCTGCATCTGCTTCTGTCAATTACTGGATGGAGGTTCTATAATGACAATTAGGGTAGACACCAATCTGATTACAGGAGAAGGTCAGTTCAGGCACCATCTCCACTGGTTTCTCCCTAACACCATAATGGCCCCCTCTATCAAGATATCTCTTTCATTGATCTCCCACTCTGTCCTCCCTCAACTTGACCATCCAGATCCCTCATCTCCTCCCCTCTCCCAGCCCCATCCCCCCAATTTACCCAGGAGATTCCATCTATTTCCCCTTCCCAGGATGATCCACGTGTCTTTTTTAGGGTCTACCTAATTACTTAGCTTCTCTGGAGTTGTGGATTGTAGCCTGCTTATCCTTTACTTTACATCTAGTATCCACTTATGAGTAATTACATACAATGTTTGTCTTTCTGGGTCTGGATTACCCTACTCAGGATGATTTTTTTTCTAGATCCATCCATTTACCTGCAGGAGTGTTCCCTTTACTCCACATCCTCCCCAACATAGGTTGTCATTAGCGGTTTTGATCTTGGCTATCCTGGCAGATGGAAGATGGTATCTCAGAGTCATTTTGATTTGTATTTCCCCAATACCTAAGGATGTTGAACAATTCTTTAAGTGTACCTTGGCCATTTGAGAACTCCCTCTTTAAATCTGCACCCCATTTTTTAATTAAATTATTTGTTATTATGATGTCTAGCATCTTGAGTTCTTTATATATTTTGGAGATCAGACCTCTGTCAGATGTGGGGTTGGTGAAGATCTTTTCCCATTCTATAGGCTGTGTTTTGTCTTATTGGCAGTCTCCTTTGCCTTACAAAAGCTTTTCAGTTTCAGGAGGTCCCATTTATTAATTATCTGTCTCAGGGTCTGCACTTCTAGTGTTATATTCAGAAAGTAATCTCATGTGCCAATGTGTTCAAGGCTACTTCTCACTTTCTCTTCTTTCAGGTTCAGTATGACTGGATTTATGTTGAGGTCTTTGATCCACTTGGACTTGAGTTTTGTGTAGGGCGAGAGATATGGATGTATTTACATTTTTGTACATGCCACCATTCAGTTTTGCCAGCACCATTTGTTGAAGATGCTTTCTTTTTTCCATTGTCTATTTTTGACTTTTTTTTTTTTGTCAAAAACCAGGTGTTCACAGGTGTGTGGATTTATGTCAGGGTCTTCAATTAGATTCCATTGATCCACCTGTCTGTTTTTATGCCAATACCAGACTGTTTTTATTACTGTAGCTCTATAGTATAGCTTGAAGTCAGGTTGTGTTGGGATTTTGATGGGGACTGCATTGAATATGTAGATTGCTATAGTAAGATTGCCATTTTTACTATGTTAATTCTACATATCCAAGAGCATGGGAGATCTTTCCATTTTCTGATATTTTCTTCAAAGTCTTGAAAATTTCTTTCTTCAAAGTTCTTGTCACACAGGTCTTTTACTTGTTTGGTTAGAGTTACCCTAAGATATTTTATATTATTTGTGGGTATTGTAAAGAGTGTTGTCTCTCTAACTCCTTTCTCAGCCCATTTATCATTTGTATATAGGAGGGCTACTGGTTTTTTTTATGAGTTAATCCTGTATCCCAGCATATTATTGAAGGTGTTTTTCAGTTGTAGGAGTTCTTTGGTAGAATTTTTGGGATCACTTATGTATACTATCACATCATCTGCAAATAGCGAAGTTTGACTTTTTCCTTTCCTATTTCTATCCCTTTGATCTCCTTTTGTTGTCTTATTGCTTTAGCTAGATCTTCAAGTACTATACTGAATAGATATGGAGAGAGTGGACAGTCTTGTCTTGTTCCTGGTTTTAGTGGAATCGCTTTGAATCTCTCTCCAATTAATTTAATATTTGCTGTCGGCTTGCTGTAAATTGCCTTTATTATGTTTAGGTATGTTCCTTGTATCCCTGATCTCTCCAAGACTTTTATCATGAAGGGGTGATGGATTTTGTCAAAGGCTTTTTCAGTATCTAATGAGATGATCATGTGGGCTTTTTTTTTCCTTTCAGTTTATATATATGATGGATTACATTGATGGATTTTTGTATGTTGAACCATCCTTGCATCTCTGGAATCAAGCCTACTTGATCACGGTGGATGATTATTTTGATGTGTTTAGATTCAGTTTTCCAGCATTTTATTGAGCATTTTTGCATCAATGTTCATGAAAGAGATTGGTCTGTAATTCTCTTTCTTTGTGTGATCCAGATATCAGGATAACTGTAGCCTCATAAAAAGAGTTTGGTAATGTTCCTTCTGTTTCTATTGTACGGAACAATTTGAGGAGTATTGGTATTAGCCCTTCTTTAAAATTCTGGTAGAATTCTGTGCTGAAATCATCTGGCTCTGAGCTTTTGGGGGTTGGGATATTTTTAATCTGCTTCTATGTCTGTAGGGGTTATAGGTCTATTTAAATTGTTCATCTGGTCTTGATATAATTTTCATATGTGTTACCCATCCAGAAAATTGTCCTTTCTTTTAGATTTTCCAATTTTTTTGAAGTACATGTTTTTGAAGTATAACCTGATGATTCTCTGGATTTCCTTGTTGTCTGTTGTTATGTCCCTCTCTTCATTTCTGATTTTGTTAATTTGGATATTCTCTCTTTGCCTTTTGTTTAATTTGGATAAGGGTTGTCTATCTCATTGATTTTCTCAAAGAACCAACTCTTTGTTTCTTTTACTCTTTGTATTGTTCTCTTTGTTTCTATTTCATTGATTTCAACCCTCAATTTGATTATTTCCTGTCATGTATTTCTCCTGGGTGAGTTTGCTTCTTTTTTTTCCTAAGGACTTTCAGTTGTGCTGTTAAGAGGCTAGTACGAGATTTCTCCAAATTTTTTATGTAGGTGCTTAGTGCTATGAATTTTCCTCTTGCCACTGTTTTTATAGTATGCCATAAGTTTGGGTATGTTATGCATTAATTTTCATTGAATTCTAAGAAGTCTTTAATTTCTTTATTTTTTTCTTGACCCAGTGGTGATTCAGTTGAATATTGTTCAGTTTCCTTGAGTTTGTAGGCTTTCTGTAATTTGTGTTGTTGAATTCTAACTTTAAGCCACGGTGATCTGATAAGATACAAGGGGTTATTCCAATTTTTTGTATTTGTTGGGATTTGCTTTGTGGCCAAGTATATGGTCCATTTTTGAGAAAGTTCCATGAGGTGCTGAAAATAAGACACATTCTTTTGTGTTTGGGTGAAATGTTGTGAGATAACTGTTAAGTCCATTTGAGTCATAACATCTGTTAGTTCCCTTGTTTCTCTGTTAAGTTTCTGTCTGTCAGACCTGTCCATTGGTCAGAGAGGGTATTGAAGTCTCCCACTATTAGTGTGTGGGTTTTGATGTGTGATTTAAGCTTTAGTAATGTTTCTCTTACAAATGTGGGTGCCCTTGTATTTGAGGCATAAATGTTTAGAAATGAGACCTCATCTTGATGGATTTTTCCTGTGATGAATATAAAATATTCTTCTCCATTCCTTTTGTTTACTTTTAGTATTGTCTTTTTTTTTTATTATTAGATATTAGGATAGCTACACCAGCTTGCGTCCTAGGTCCATTTGATTGGAAAATCTTTTCCTAATCCTTTACTGTGAGGTAATGTTGGTCTTTGAAGTTGAGGTGTGTTTCTTATATGCAGCTTAAGGATGGATCCTGTTTTTTTTTTTTTGTTTGTTTGTTTTTGTTTTTGTTTTTTTATCTATTCTGTCATCCTGTGTCTTTTTATAGGCAAATTGAGTCCATCAATATTAAGAGATATTACTGACAGTGATTGTTAATTCCTGATTTTGTTGTTGCTGTTGTTGGCGGTGGTGGTAGTGTATATGTTTTGCTTCTTTGGGATTTGCAGGTGTGAGATTATCTATTGCCTGTGTTTTCATGGGTGTGGTTAATTTCCTTGAGTTGGTGTTTTCCTTCTAGTCCATTCTTGTAGTGGGTAGCTGTTCCAGCTTTAATCTTGAAATACTGCTCCTAGAGTGACAGCAGGTAACTGCCACATCTGCCTATCATCTGCCCCCAGAGCATGGCTGAGAGGGAGCCTCTTAAGACTTGGCGTGCATACATGCTGGCCCCTTCTGGATACCTCATGGCTCTGGAAGCTGGATGGGAGACCAAGGCAGAGTTCTCTGTTAGATGGTACCTCATCTCTCCTGGATCCTGTAACCAAACCCTATTGCCTGTTAGTTACCCCAGAAATAAACCTCTCTTGATTATCAGATAAATTGTGTGGAATTGCCTCATTAATTACAGTTATACTTTCTGTAGGGCTGAATTTGTGGATAGGTATTGTTTAAATCTGGTTTTGTCATGGAATGTCTTGTTTTCTCCATCTATTGTGATTGAGAGTTTTGCTGGGTATAGTAGTCAGGGTTGTGGTCTCTTAGTTTCTGCAAAACATCTGTCCAGGACCTTCTGGCTTTCAGAATCTCCATTGAGATGTCTGATGTAATTCTGATAGGTTTGCCTTTATATGTTACTTGGCCTTTTTCTTTTGCAGCTCTTAATATTCTTTCTTTATTCTTTATGTTTAGTGTTTTGGTTATTGTGTAGTGAGGGTACTTTTTTTGGGGGGGGGGTCCAGTCTATTTGGTGTTATGTAAGCTTCTTGTACCTTCATAGGCATGTTCTTCCTTAAGTTGGCAAAATTTTCTTCTATGATTTTATTGAATACATTTTGAGCTGGAATTCTTCTCTTTCTACCCATATTATTCTTAGGTTTAGTCTTTTCACTGTGTCCCATATTTCCTGAAAGTTTTGTGTTAATTTGTTGGGTTTAACATTTTCTTTGACTGATGAATCTATTTCCTCTATCGTATCTTCAATGGCCGAGATTCTCTATTCCATCTCTTGTATTCTGTTGGTTATGCTTGCATCTGTAGTTCCTGTTAATTTACCCAGATTTTCCATTTCCACAATTCCAGAATTGTGTTTTCTTTACTGCTTCTATCTCAGTTTTCAAGTTTTGAACTGTTTCCTTCACTTGTTGTATTATTTTTTTCTTGACTTTCTTTTAAGGAGTTATTGATTTCTTTCAATTTTTTGTTTGTCTTTTCCTTAATTTCTTTATGGGAATTTTTCATTTCCTCTTTAAAGGCCTCTATCATCTTCATAAAGTTATTTGTAAGGTCACTTTCTTCTGTTTCTTCTACATTGTAATGTTCAAGTCTTGCTGATATAGAATTTCTAGGTTCTGGTGATGCCATACTGCTGTTTATATTGTTGTATGTATTTTTGCACTGGTGTCTACCCATCTCTTCCTCCAATAGGTGCAAGAGGTGCCTCTATCATCTTCACAAAGTTATTTTTAAGGTCGATTTCTTCTGCTTCATCTGTGTTGGGATGCTCAGTTCTTGCTATTATAGAGCCACAAGGTTCTGGTGGTGACATATTGCCCTTTATATTGTTACATGTATTCTTACACTGCCATGTACCCATCTGTGTTTGGGATAATTATAGGTATAGGTGTTGATTCTTCTGATGTCTTTGTCAAGTATTGTCTATTTCCTTTATTTGTCTTTTGGCCTGAATGGCTAAGGGTTCTGGTGATTGGCCTGTTGTCTTGTCAAGTAGGGTTTTCTCAACTGAGGTTTGTGGGGGGGTTGGGTGCCTAAATCTAGCATATTGTCTAGTTCTTTTGGCTGGTGTGGGCTTTACTTGTGCCTATGGGATCTGTTCTTCCAACTGGTGTGGGTTGTACCTGTGCTTATGGAGTCTGTTCTTCAACTGGTGTAGGTTTTGCCTGTGCCTGTTCTTCCAACTGGTGTGGATGGTGTTTGTGCCTATAGGGTCTGCTCATGTCGGGGATGGTTGGCCAGTGGGAGGATGATGGGTTTAGTGGGTTTCGGCAGCAGAGTGGGTCTTGTAGGTTATAGAGTCCAGTGGGTGACAGTGGTGGTGGGGCAGCCTGCCTGCAGGACTCTTATCTACTGGTTGGTTGCTAGGGCTGAGATGGGAGGGGGCAAAGATTACTTTTTAAAAATTATACTTATTTCAGTGTGTGTGTGTGTGTGTGTGTGTGTGTGTGTGTGTGTGTGTGTGTGTAAGTCAAAAGACAACCTGGTAGAATTAGTAGTCTCAGTCCACCGTGTGGGTCCTGGAACTGTACTCAGGTCCTTCAGTCATCAGCCTTGGTATCAAAGCTTTTACATGCTGAGCTGCCTCATGAGCTTCAGTTGTGAATTTCATATTGACTAAACCATCGATTTAACAATAACAAACTTTGTTTTAGAAAAATATAATTGAAGTATTAAAATAAGATTTTATATGAAGACTTAAAAAAGTTTAATATCATACAAAATACATTATATGCAAAACCATATGTAAAACTAAAATAGTGAGATAAAATTCTTATGACCTATGAAACACATACTTCCATCTTTTAACAATGTCTTCTATGTATCATTTAAACAGTCATTACGTTAACACCAAGCAATCTTAATACTCGATGATTTAATGTCTTAGGATTCTCAAGCTCTTTGGCTTATGATGGAGAAAGAACACACCAACAATCCCATCATAAATTGATGTCTGTAATTCGAGGCAACATTTAATACATATAAACCAATTAAACATTGAAGCTGAGCAACAAGGTGCAGTGAGGAGTGTCTGCTATTTACCTGCATGACTCCATGCTGACTGGAAGCCCTGGCTCACTGCCAGGCATTTTTCATTACTTAACTACTAGCAGAGAAGAGATCAAAAGTAAAAAGCTGAAGCCTCAGTTTCTACAGGATGTATTTGCCTTCATACTTCTGTAAAGTGGAAAAATTGTGAGTTAAACCAGAGTAACACACACACACACACACACACACACACTCACACACACATAGTCTTTAATTGTGAAATCGTATTCTGACATTTCAAGTGGAAAAATATTGAACGATTTTTATCAGTTAGCATATATCACAAAAGAGCTAGACTTTTAAAATGATTTCACGTTTGAGTAAACTTCTGTCTCAATCAAAGTATTTCTGCAGAGGTTCTCCGCATCCTGTCTAGGTGTCTGGGAGGAGTAGGAAGGAAGTGGGAGCATATATCTGGGCAGGTGGTTGGAGGGAGAGAAGAAGATAGACTCATTGCTGGTTGGCATTCATGAGCTCAGCATGGGATCTGCTGGGATAGTTAGAAATAGAGTATAGGTAACAATAAAACTGACCCAGATTTTTTTAAATGAAATTGAGTATTTATGAAACTTATTGTTCTAAAGGCATATAGTTTCTCATTCACTATATTTCTTTCCTCCATAATAGTTAGTATTAGTTTTATCATCCAATTTTTATATTAAAATTGAGGTAAAATAAATTAGTCATTTATTTATTTAATTTGGGAACATTCTTACGCAGCTTAGGCTGCCTTGGAACTCATCATGTAGCTGAGTCTGCCCTTGAACTTCTGATCACCTTGCCTCTGAGTGCTGGGACTAGAAGCATGTCATCACCTCCAGCTAAGATAATAATTTGCAGTGAATAGAATAGTGTTTCTTGCCACCCAGGTCTGGCTTCCTGACTGAGTTGTTGATAAGGTCCTCCTTTTTATCTACATCAGGAAAAACAGTACCAGGGCTTGGCAAGGTCTATCAAGGCAAGTGACCTAGCCTAATGCCAGACCTGAAGGCGACAGTTCTTCCCCCGGGTGATAATAATGAAGGGAAAAAACATAGGGCTTTATTTACAAATCAAAATTAGCTCTGTCACAAAGGGGGAGAGCTCATACATAGAGGGAAAGCTACCTAAAGTAGCGTGACCTTCTGCTATTATCTTGAGGCCTTGCGACATGGAGGCAGAGCCCTCACAAGCCGGCCCTTCTATCAACCCAGAGGAGTGGACTTTGGCACATATGGGAGGCTTAGGTTCCAGTCTCAGCTTTTAATGAGTTAAATTTCTCTAAGTATGTCATGGGGGATATTATGCAATCTATTAAAAACAAAAATGAAAACATCATGTTTAAATGCTCTAAAGGAAAGATATCTCAAACCCAAGGTCTTATCCTTTTTTATTATTAGAATAGGAAAACAAAGCTGTTTGCTAAAGCTCTAAAAATTTTATTCCTAATCCTGTAATTTTTCCACCATCTAAAGAATTTGGTCAATTTTTTGAAAATGTGTCAGAAAAGTGGTGAGAAAGTAGAAAATTCAGGTCACGAGTCATGTCCCCAAGAGCATTGCAAAGTAGAAAAAACACAGGTAATGCATGCACACCTATATCTTATGGTAAAAAATAAGGCTTGCAATTGAGCATTTTTCCAACTTAAAAGTGTTGTCTGGGCTGAAGAGATGGCTCAGCAGTTAAGACCACCTGTTAGTCTTCCAGAGGAAGCAAGTTGGCTGCTAGAACTATATCTGGTGGCTCACAACCACTTGTAATTCCAGCTCTAAGGAATCCAATACCCTTTTCTGTGCTCCATGGGCACCTGTGTGTGCGCACACCAATAAATAATATAAAATATATCTTTAAACTTTGTTGGGGCTATTAGAAAGTAAGAATAATAAAGTATTGTATTAATAAACTATCATGAGTCTCTCCATTGAAAAAGGTGTTTGAGAAATATGAGAATGTTCAGTATTTTTTTTCCCACAAAGAATCTTATGGCTTCTGTAATTTTTCTTCTATTACCTTTAGAAACTTGCCAGCATACTGATGGTTAGAAACTTTACTTAAGACTTCAACAAGTAGCTGGGTGGTGGTGGCACACACCTTTAATCCTAGTACTCGGGAGGCAGAGGCATGCGGATCTCTGTGAGTTCGAGGCCAGCCCGGTCTACAGAGCGAGATCCAGGACAGGCTCCAAAGCTACACAGAGAGAAAAAAAAAAAGACTTCAGCAAGTACTGCATTTTGATGCTGGTACTTATGCAACCAAATTGTCTATTTGGAAGTAGACAGTTTTTGAGAGAAGTGAAAATGAGCTCTGGGTTTTGCCTCACGCTATTTTCTCCAGCTCTTTCTGTCACTGCTTTACCTATCTTCTCAAAACAAATTCAGAGTTCTTCATTATGAAATGGCACGTGGTTATCAACTGGTGATGGGACACAGTGAGACGGGCCACTGAGCATGTGCAAGCCAACGTTCCCTGGGGTAAATGTTTTGCCATCATAATTATGAATGACTTACATAGCTCTGTAAATGATCCTTTGTTTTCTGAGTCTCAGATTCTATGTTCCACTCCATTTGATTTAGAAAGAACTCCACGTTTCTTTCCTGGATTGCATTACTAATTTGTAGGTTGGGAACAGGGGATGTGGAATAAATAATGAGGGAAATGCAGCCTTTGTACCTCTTATGACTTCAGGAACGTTGGTATTTTACCACACTGTCTACATTTGCCAGAACCCCAAGAGCAGGACATCAGGTTGCTGGCACAGAAGATGATCTGAAGACTAGAAGCCTAAACAATACAGTGCAAATATTTCCTGATGAAACAAAATAAAAAGAGAAGGTCAGCACCTTGAAAAAGGAAGCGTGTGAACTTATTCTGCTGACAGATTGGTTCTATAGTTCAAATGAGGTTTGAGGGCTATCACTGAAATCACGCCATGAACTAGACATAGAGAGGAAGACTTTTCATTTCCGACAATTTTACACAGCATCATTTTTCCTGAATGCTGTAATTTTACAACCCAAAGTATTTTCTTAACTTGTATTTTGAGAAGACATTAGATTAATATAAAGCTACAGTAGTTTTACACTTTAATGCATTGTCTCCTGACTTTCTTATTTTGGCTTAGAAAAAAATGGAAACAATTTCTTTATTTGAGACAGTTTTTCATATATCTCTCTATCTCAGAATGACTTGGAACTTTCTCTGTATTAAGAGAAGTTTTTGTTTGTTTGTTTTTCTTTTTTAATTGAACTGAACAAGGGCAACAACAGTAGACATACTGAAGTAGAGGCGATAAGCTTCAGGAGGCAACAACCATACACAAAGAACTGTAGGCAACTGGGGATGCATTTGAGTTTCTCATCTGTCTTTACCTCCCAAGGGCTGGGACAGCAGTGGCGAGCACCACTAGTTCATGTACTGCTGGGGGTCTAACTTCATGGGTGCTGGGAAAGCAATTCACCAACTGAACCACACACTCATCCCTAAATATTTATTTTTAAGACCTTTATTGTAGGAAAAATAGCTTTCCTAAAGTGATTTTTATAAAGAAATTTCAAACTACACCATGAATAGCTGGAAGTCGATCCAAAATCAAATTCATTTGATGTGCTAGAAAAAAGGCAGCAAAAGATGTAGCCAAAGGATAATAAATTGGGAGGAAAGAGAAGGGCTTCGTTTTTCTTGGAAAAGGAAAATTTATTAACTACAATCTGAACCAGTTTCAGTTATGTCTAGATGCTGTCCTAGAACTGATTCATCACTTTTTTTGTTAATTTCCAAATTGGATTGAAAATGCAGCTGCAAAGTCATGCACACATGTTGTAAAGACAGATGATTGCCAAGAAAAATCAATGACTGGTTGACAGGGTGGGGTGAGGGCTGAGGAAAGGGAGTAGGGAGGGGAGAGTCGAGCTTTAGAACTCAATGTCTCTTCAGGTTGTTTGTGGCAGGCTTCTGGCCTGCATTCACATATAGTTCTAGAACATGTTCTGACTGCCTTGCCAATTTTGCTGGTATCTGAGTTCATACTCATATAAATAAGCAGTCCAAGTGTTCACACCTAATGTAGCACAGGGCTGGCATTGGGAAATGGTAGTAACTGGAGCTGGACTGGAGACCATTTTTGTGACTTCATTACCCTTCATCTCCCCCTGCCTGTGCTCATTATCTGGTCCTACTCATATCTGTTTCCTTTGTAAGTTCTTGTGTCCCAGAACACTTTCTTCCTTGCTCTTTCTCCACATAATAAACTTTGGATTCCGTTTCCTTAGGGTTCTTATCTCTGCTGGGGAGACTCTGATAAACTAATGTGTAATGAGTTGTTGAATGTCAAATTATAGCTTCTCTCTTGCCCGTCGAAGACTGTGATTTTGCATGCTAAGATCTTTCAAAGTCTCAACCTGAATGAACAAGATTAGATATTTTATGTAATATTATGTAGTAGAGAAGCTGGTTAGTAGAGAGAACATTTTAGAGCAAGTAATGTCCAAAAATGATTCATTTCCCTTTCTGGGCACACTCTTCAAACCTGTCAAGCATTTACAAAATGTAGACTACTACACATACACAATATCAAACATGTGTGATTTTGGTTAACTGGTTATTTTTTCCCTACTTGATACTGCTTTGATTAAAAGTACTAAATTGACAAAACACACACACACACACACACACACACACACACACACACGTTCAAAGTGTACAACATAATGATTTAATATGCTTATTTTGGTTTGAATGAGATGTACCCTCATAGTCTTGGACATTTGAATACTCAATATCCATCTGGGGACACTTAGGAAGGGTAGTCTTGTTGGAGATGTGTCACTGGTGGCAGGCTCTTATGTTTAAAGAGTGGGCCATTTTCACTGCTTTGCGCTTGTAGTTTAAGATGTGAGTTTTCAGTTTGCTGTTCTAGCCACCCTGCCTGCTGGCTGTCGTGCTTGCTTGACTTGATGGCAATGGTTCCTTGCCCCTCTGGAACTTTAAGCCCAAAGAAATCCTTCCTTGTATAAGTTGTCACAGTCATGGGTATTTTATCACAGCAATAGAAAAGTCGCTACTATACTTACATATTTTATAATGACAGTCACAGCCAAATTAACTGTCTACTTAGTTACCATTTCTCTCTGTGTGTGCATTTGTATGTGCATGAGTGCTTAATGTTTGGGGCAGGAGATGATGAGGAGTCTTAAAAATCTGTTTTCATATAATTTCAAGTACATGATAAATGAGTAACTGTAATCACTTGGTATACATTAAATAACCAGAACTTACTCCTCTTGAAAATTTGTGATCTTTGTCCACATCTCTCACTTGCCCTACACCCTAGCTGTTGGCAACCAGTATTCCTCTTTCTGCCTATGAGTTAGGAGTTCATGTTTTGGTTGTTTGTTTGCTTGCTTGCTTGTTTGTTTTTAGATTCCACACGTGTGTAAAATATTTGCAGTACTTGTTATTTTGTGCCGGACTTATTTTACTTGGCATTATGACCTACCTCCATGTTCATCTGGGATGAAGCAAATGGTGGATTTTCTTTGCTTTAATGACTGAAAAATATTCCTGTATATGTTGTATTTTAACCTATCAGTATACACTTGGGTAATTTCCTTATTTTTTTTTAACTATTGGAAATAATGCTTCAATAAATAGGGGAATCACTTATCTCTTTGAGATACTAATTTCATTTCATTTGGATAGATACCCAGATGTCAGATTGGTAGATCATTCCGAATGGGTTTGTGTACAGTGTGATCACTATACTGAAGGCTCAGAGAGCATCACAGAGGATTGGGAAAGCCGGAAGAACAAGACTTCTAGGAGACAGTGTATTCTGTATTTAAGAGGGAGCTGCACTCATGAAAATGTAACAATACGGTCACCCAAACAAGACCAGCAGAAGGACAGTAGTATTTCACACCATCCAATGTGGGAAGAACTTTCACAAGGTCTTACCCTAAAATAAAGGGCTATGGGCAGTTAATGGTTGCTGAAGGAGGGATAATAATATGTCTTCTACAGAGAAGAGCCCTCTCTGATAGGTTATATAATCCTAAGTGGCCAGCTCTAAGTACATATACACATGAGAAAAACTGAATAGACTCAGGAGGATATTATATATGCTATATATATATATATATATATATATATAAAATTAAGGAAGAGTTAATGAGTTTGAGGGAGAGTAGAGGGGCAGGGAAAGAGTTGGAGGGTGAAGGAAAAGTGGTGTAAATACAATATTCATGCATAAAATTCTTAAAAATAAAATAAAATACATATAAAAATACTAGTAATTAATGAATATTCTGTGATGAAACCCATTATTTTGCATGCTAACATAAAAATTAATAAAATATTTTAAGAGATTAGTAGATTATATGGAAGATTTACTTTTATTATTTTTACATAAAAATCAAAAAAACATTTATTTGTTTATGCATATATGTGTGTGTGGGTATGTGTGCCATAGTACATGCATGGACGTCAGAAGACAGCTTACAGGTTTCAGTTCTCTTCTGCTGTGTGAGTCCCAAAGGTCAAACTCAGGGAATCACTTTTTTGACAAGTATTTTTGCCTACTGAGCATCTTGGAGGTCTGTTTCTCTGATTGCTAACCACATATATTTTGTTTGAGTTCTTCGCCTACCTTAAAAATTATTTTTTTACTATCAAGTTGTCTGACTTCTTTATGGATTTAGTATATTAGCACCTTATCAGTTCTATGGTTTATAAATAGCTTCTCTAATTTCATACACTGCCATTTAATTTTGCCAATTGGTTTTTCAATTTTACAGCAAGTTTTTGATGTGATGTAGTCTTACCTGTTTATTCTTGCCTTTGCTACTAGTCCCTTTGATGTCCTCTCCGAAACAGTCACTACTAGATTAATGTCAAGGAGCTTTTCCATGATGATGCCAAATTTAAGGACAATCTGTCTACATACCCAGCCCAACAGAAGGGTCTAAAAGGAAAACTCCAACTTAAAGAGGTTAAGCACACACAAGACAACACTAGGAATAAATAATCTCTGACCAGCAAATCACAAGAGGGGAAACCACACACACACACACACACACACACACACACACACACACACACACACACACACGGTCTCAATAGGGACTTTAAAAGCCAGAAACTTCCTAAAATGCACATGTATATGAAGATGGCCTAACTGAAATAGATTAACCAAATAATGAGAGAAACAGATAGCCCTAAGTGGACATGTCTTGTCACCATATAAAACTTCCACTGGGTTACAATTAATTGAGTTGTTGGCCAAGACTACAGGCTGCTTTATGTAAACTGATGCCAAGACTTCATTGCAGAAGATAACACCTGCACAATTCATAGAACATGGAGAAGTCAAGCTAGTGCTTATATAGATCCTTCACCTCTACATGCTAGCATCATTGATACAGGAAGTATTCTGCATGCTACCAAAGGAGTGTTGCTGGAGGGCTTCTCTCCAGGTTCCCCAAGCCCCGCAGTGCCACAATCCACGTATAAAATAATCACTCAGACATTTATATCACTTATAAACTGTATGGCCGTGGCAGGCTTCTTGCTAACTGTTCTTTTATCTTAAATTAACCCATTTTTATAAATCTATACCTTGCCACGTGGCTGGTGGCTTACCAGAGTCTTTACATGCTGCTTGTCCTGGAGGTGGCTGCAGTGTCTCCCTCCTCAGCCTTCCGCTTCCCAGAATTCTCCTCTCTCCTTGTTCTACCTACTTCCTACCTGGCAACCTACTTCCTGCCTGGTCACTGGCCATCAGTGTTTTATTTATATAGAGCAATATCCACAGCACTTCCCCTTTTTTTTCTTTTTTTAAAAAGGAAGGTTTTAACTTTAACATGGTAAAATTACGTATAACAAAACAATTACCGAGTAAGAATTATAGTTACAATATTAAAGATGTCCTATCTATCTTATATTTGTGAGTTTAAAGTTTTATCTAACTTATCTTTTATCATAATTGAGGAAATTACAACTATCTAGTTTTCAACCACATCAAAGACCTGAGAAGGAACATAATGGTACCTGAGAAATGGTAGATGGATGCAAGCAACTTCCGGGAATCTTGCAAAAGTAGACCAAGAAAGCTGGCAGCCTGGACAGTCACCTAATGTTTCTCAGCATTGTTGGTGCATTTAAATTGGCTACAGGCCTAGAGTATCTGACAGACCATTTTTAGAAGCAGGAATTCTGAGAGACCATCTTACCCTGTCTTGGCAGAGTACAGTGGTCACTTTCCTTGTGTCCCGCTTGTCCAGAAAGGACAGCATTGCATTTGTACTGTCAGCCGTCAAGGCAAGGGCAGTTCTTTGCCCAGTTGGCCATTTTGTGCCAAAAAGACAAACTTCCAAATGGAAATGTCTTAGAAGCCCAACATTCTCTCGGGATCAATTGGTGCAGCCAGGAGCAATTGTGTCTCACGTCAACAGAATTCTAAGTTATTTAAATGCCATATTTTTAGGTCTATGAAGTGTTTGAAGATTACCTATCTATCTGAAATATATCTATGTATACCTAGAAGACTTAACTAACATGGCTACAAATATGATTATCATAGATGACTAATTATTAATCTATTTATAATTATCCATTACAATTTTAAATGAGTTAAACATAATACCTCAAACAAGAATGGAAATATATATATTAATAATAATATATATACAGTATAACAAAATTAACTTCAAGTTTGTATCAATAAACTAAAATTTTTACCAATGTAAAACATTTTAAACATAAACTAAAATCTATACCAATGTAAAACATTTTAAACAAGTTGTTCTTTAAAAGTAGGTTCATTAATCTACCCTTTTATCTTATCATCTCTATATCCTCCTATATATCTATATCATATCCCCTTTTCTTTTTTAGAAAGAGATCACATTTATAATCAACCTGTTTTAAGTAAAAATATTGGTTTTTCTCTGTCCCACACCAGAGGGCTCTTCTGATTTGGGACACAAGAATCTCTTAACCATTTTTTTTAAAAGCAATATGTCTGGGTTTAGAGAGGGGGAGTGAGCCAATTCCATCTCTAAAGCCAGCTTGGTATATTTGGGAATTTGAGCATAGCATCTCTTACTACTTCCTGCTGGAGGGGGGCGCTGTATCTCATGGGGATGCAAAGAAAATTTTAGGCCTATGGGGTAGTCCGTGAGGCTGTATTGTGTGAACCAGTTGCCTCGAAACTGCTCTGGATGTTGGATCATCTGGGCCATGGTGTCATCGGAGATCTTTTAGGGGGTCTTGGCTGGTCAAACCTGATGTACCTTAATCTGGAACAAATCCATAGCCTCTGGCTTTCTGTGGAAACAAAAGCAGAACCTCTTTTCCAAAGTAACATATCCTTATATACAAATTTTGAAGTCAAGGTAACTTTAAAATTTACATTTTGGCATAACCGAACAGCTTTTATAATCAAATGTTTTTCTTTAGTTACAAATATCAAAGACAACATAATCCAGATTTTATGTGTGATAGTCATCTTTATGTGGCTTATTACCTTTACTGTTTTTTTAAACAGTTTATTTTTAGACACTATTTGTATATATAACAGTACATATTTTTTAAGTCTATGTACATTTTTACATGCATTATAAAGTATTTCACCTGAATTAGTCTTATTGCGAACTTATTGCTTTAAACTGTATGTAGCCTTTTAAGCCTGAAACAGAGCTGTGGCTGCTGGCTCCACCCACTTAAGCTTCCCAGCATAGCTGTGGTACGTTTTCCGCCAGCTCTGGGAGTCATCAATTCTCAGAAATAGTAGGTCTACGCTTTTATCAAAGTAGCGTGTAGCCCAGAAACCTCTTTTTTTTTTTTTAATATTAGTAAAGACTAAAGACTAAAAGGAGGAAGCTTCTCTGATGATGGTTGAGCAAGGTACTGATCTATGAATATAGCAGAATATCACTAGGAGTCATTTTATTGCTGTTTGTTTTACCAAACAGTAGTATTTGGTTTTACCCTAGGTCCCTTGACTATCTAGTTTCAGATTTTTGGTCACTCAAGCAATGTTGGGTATGGGTTCCATCTCATGGAGTGGGCATACAGTGAAATGAGATATGGGTTAGTTACTCCTACAAGCTTTGTGCCACCATTGCATCATCATATCTGGCATGAAGGACAGCATTGTAGATCAAAGGTTTTATGGCTGGGTTCATGTTTACCGTTCTCCTTTGCTGTGGATATTGCTCTATATAAATAAAACACTGATGGCCAGTGACCAGGCAGGAAGTAGGTTGCCAGGCAGGAAGTAGGTAGAACAAGGAGAGAGGAGAATTCTGGGAAGTGGAAGGCTGAGGAGGGAGACACTGCAGCCACCTCCAGGACAAGCAGCATGTAAAGACTCTGGTAAGCCACCAGCCACGTGGCAAGGTATAGATTTATAAAAATGGGTTAATTTAAGATAAAAGAACAGTTAGCAAGAAGCCTGCCACGGCCATACAGTTTATAAGTGATATAAGCGTCTGAGTGATTATTTTATACGTGGATTGTGGCACTGCGGGGCTTGGGGAACCTGGAGAGAAGCTCTCCAGCAACAAATGGCGCCCAACAGCTCGAGTTTCCACCTTAAACCTGAGAATATTTAATAACCAATTCTAAACAGAGCCAAAACCAGGTTCCTGCTTCTTGTGTCATACTTAGATTAATGCAGATTTACATTTTCCTGTATTCTCTCAGCTGTGACCTCTCCTGAATTCTTTCATCTAACTTCATCCTCAGGTCAGTTTCTAGCATATTCACAGAATGATTATTAATAGTTGCTAACCAGTGCATCACTTTATATTAGCACTGAACCCATGTTTTGAGATTTACTCTAAATGGGACAGTTGCTGTGCCTGGGGAAAAAAGAAAATGTGGATTGATCTGGGTTTAGACAAAAGCCCCTATAGAATTATTCTACTTTAAGTAAAATAATATATATGGTCTAGAGCTGGGATAGAGTCAACCCTCACAAGAGTTCATGGCTGTAATACAACAAGAAAGGGCCATTTTCAAAGGAAAATCTGAGTGCAGATAGTAACAGTAGAATGAACTCTGAAATATAAGCAAGTGTTGTTCACAGAAGTTCTTTTGGGTAGAACTTATTCTCTGAATAGTTAAAAAAAAACTAGAGGTAAACTTTATAGTATGAATGTGGAAAAAATCCTCATAGCTAGGATAGAGGTAGAGTTCACTGTTTACCAAACAGGAACAAATGTGTGTGACTAACATCCTATTTGGCAAAGAGAGTTCCTTGCTCCTCTTCTACAGTAACCAAAATTTCACGTATTTTATAGAACTGGATATACAGACTTTAATTATGAATTAAATTATAGCATTTAAATACTACATAATATATAATAAATGATACATCCAATTCATGTTATATGTGGAAGTTCTGAGATACCTTGTACGACTAATTCAGGGGGAAAAGAATCATGATTATATCCAGCCAAGCCTTTCGATTCCATGTGATTTTTGTCTAAGATTTGCAATGTTTATTCCAAGACTAAAATCAGGGCTTGTGTAAACACACATTTGAAAAACAATGAAATTCTCAAGAAAGAACAAATTTGGTTATTGCCTAAAAAAAAAAAGAATCAGTTATCTTCACAGTTTTTCTAGACTCTATTCAGCATCCTTTTCAAATCACATAAGTCATCAGCTTTCCAGATTCTACTGCTACCAAGTCTTCTGACATTCAATGGCTATTCTTGATGGCATCCCTCTTCTGATTTTGTTTTTGACAAGTGAAGGGAATAGTAAAAAGACATATTTTCTTCAATTGATTTCTACTCTCAGATTATCACATTTAAATAAGGACAACTCAAATGACAAACAACTTAAAAGAAGTCATCAAGCTCCAGAGGCCAATTTTATTGTTACCATGGTCTGTATATCTAAAAATATCTTTTAGCCTTCTGGTGTCTACCATTCACAGCTGAACAATCATCTCTGATTTGCTTTTAGACTTTGCCACAATAAGTTGTTTTAAATATATATTGAAAACATTTCCAGTAAATAAATGTGCAAATTGGATCATTGTGTCAAGCTAAGAAAATGAAGTATTTGGCTCTTACTCTTCTGATCCTAGCTATGAGGATTTTTTCCACATTCATACTATAAAGTCCATATTTTGAAACGAGGAACAGGTATGAACTCTATTTGCTGTGCAGAAAGGGCACATGTAGATTTCAGTTATGTAGAGACTGTCTGGGTAGAAGAGCAGTATTTGACTCAGTGTCCTCAGTGTTATAAGGAAGCACAAGAAGCCAAGAGTGTGACTAAGGAACCAACCTTTGCCCTAGAAATATCTAAAGTACCTACAGTCTTGAAGTGAATAAATTTTCTCAGAAATTGCTGTTTGTACTCAGCCTGGCTTTTTCCTCAAGTTATCTCTCTCTCTCTCTCTCTCTCTCTCTCTCTCTCTCTCTCTCTCTCTCTCTCTCTCTCTCTCTCTCTCTCTCTCTGTGTGTGTGTGTGTGTGTGTGTGTGTGTGTGTAGAGGTCTTCAAGTGTTATTACACCTGCTTTTTTTCTTTTCTTTTCTTCAGGACTTGAACATTTTAGTGCAGAGTCCCAGATATAATTGGTGTACATTTAACATTTTCATTAGTCATTTACTCGAATCTAAGGTAGATAAGATAAATAAAGATAATGAGGAGTTGAGACTCATCAGTGCTCTGTGTGTGAAATTATATTGCAGAATGGAAGCTGCCCAGCATCCTAGGAGTTTACTTTGTGATGTTTTAGAATAGGAGGAGAAGAATTGTTTTGGGATGATGACAATACTGTTTCAGACTATGACTACTGAACTCCTTCCTGCATGGTCCAGATCAACTCACAAGTCATATACATTGCTGTACACCACTGTGGGACAAGGCTTCACCATGGGGAGGCTTGCTTCATCATCTCATGTGCTATTCTTATAATATGAAAAACTTTCTCTTTGTTCAGTTGACTCTGAATCAACCATGATTGTGAACATCTGTGTGCAGAGAATTAAATCCAGAAATCTATTCCTTATGCTTTTATGCTAGATTAAACTGCAAAGACACATTTCTTTGAGACATGTCCAATTCTCTTCCTCATATCTCTACTTTAGAGCCTACATACGCAACCTATCCCAACTCAATTTTAATTTTCTTCTGCTTGAAAGAATTGCCTCCCCTTTCTCCCAGCTTTGGAATAGGGAAGATTTACAAGCAGAGGAAATGGAATGAGCAATGCCAGAGCAGAGGGTGAGAAGCATGTAATTTGATAAGCTTTGACAGGGACAAGACACCAACTTGTGTTCTGATTGTGTGTGTCTGGCATGTCTGCCTAGAGGGCTCAGTTTCATGCTTCTGGGAAATAGCAGACAAGGTTTGGAGCTGAGAAACTACCCAATTAAAGGAGTATGATAAATGACCCCAATAACAGTATTTGGGCTTAATAGACTAAGGTTAAAAACTTCAGGCTTGAGATTAATTACAATACAAATAAAAGTATATTAATGAGTATACAGTGTTATGAGAGCTTGACATTGTACAGTGGATGTGGATCAGAGAAAAAATGGTTGGAAAAAAAATAAGAGCATAGTGTAGAAAAATTATGTTTTCTAACTTGATGATCTCATAAACCTTAGTTGTATCATGTTGACTCCTGAAAAATCCTAGATGTCTGTGTTATTCCCTTAAATTTACACTAGGCCCGTACTGATTAAGATACAGGAAGAGGAAAAACATAACCATGTTTTCACAGAGCAGTTAAGCAACTATCTGATAAGGACAATGAAATTTACTTAAGACAACTGATACTCAAAACATCCTCCCTGGTAGAAAACTTCCTGTTCCCACACTTCCACATGGCCAGAAACAGTGGAGCAGTCAGACTTCATAACCCTCTCACTATAAAATAGACATACGTGTTGGATTAATCCAAATTTAGGTGGCTACCATGACTTATCAGAAAAGGTCCTCGCCAGAGTGTTTAGAGACTTAGACACCTAGGTGGCCATAATCGTGGGACTATCTCAGTAAAACGAGTGCTACACAACTCACAAGATATTCCCACCAAAATAATTTCGGATATTAAATGTGTTGGAGACCAGCCACACTATAATGGCTAAAAAGAAAGCAAAGTAGAACAAAAATCCCAGAGTCATGCTTTGTGATCGGAAAAAAAAAGGATACCTGTAAATGACATTTACTCATTCCTATGACAGTCTTGGTTGACAGACAGAGCTCAGGGATAGGGTCTAGAGAAATGATATCTTCCATTCACTGCATGATTAGGGTCTGAACAATGCCCAGGACTGCTGGGATTGGAGGGATTCGGGTGGAGGTTAGCTCCTAAAGACAGCAAAGAATCACCAGGTTGATGGACCACTCTTCACTCTGGCATTCCAGATGACTAGGCGTCATTCATTTCCTTCTGTTGCAGAAAATAGGCCCCTATAATTGAGAATCCTGGTTTCTCCAGTGCTTATTGGAGCTGCACTTCCTATGGTGTATCACTCTTTGTCCGTCATAAAGCCGAAAAGTGTACATTGAAAGGCAGCATGTCAAGGGCTATCTACATTTGTTCTCTGCTGAGCCTGTTTGTAGCTCCTTCTTACCTTCTTTTGGACACATCTACTAAGTGTTACTAACATTTGATCGCTGCTTTGTAGTATTTATTTCCTATCAAATACTAGAATTTCCTGCTTTAGTAATATTTAATATTAATTAGGGATCTGTATTTGTTAATTCTCTGGTTGCTGTGGCCAATGCCAGGCATAAGCAATGACAGAGGAAGTTTTTTTTTTTTTTTTTTTTTTTCTGGCTCATGTCTTGAGAGTCTAAAGCCCATCCTGGTGGAAAAGGCACAGCCGCAGCCGAGTGAGGCGTCTGGCCAGAATTCATCAGCAGTTGGGAAGCAGGGAGAGGTGGGTGCTGATGTTCAGCAATTTCTCTTATTTACCCGTTATAATTCAGTCTAGAACCTCAGCCCACAGCACGGTGCCGACCATGTTCGGGGTGAGTTTTCCCTTGTCGGTAAATCCTCCCTGGAAATGTCTGCGCCGACACATGACAAACGGTGCCTCCCTAGAGTCCATCCAGTCAAGTTGAAAGGGAATGTTTACCATCCCAAGATACTAGTAAATACAAAGGCCATAGGAAACTTTATTTCCACTCACCCCTATGTACACTTAGTGCTTTCCTCTATTTCAGTTCTATGGATATTTTGTTTCCTAGAAGTCATGATTTCCATGACTTAAACTTGTTATTCATTCTGATTTTCTTTCTCATTTCCTTTCACTATCCTTCATTTCTCTGGGCATCTTCCTTCATCTGAAGATCTTATTTTCATTCAAAAACTTTTTTTCCATCTTCCTTGAAAAATCTTTCTTCCTTCTCCTTCCTTCCTCCTCCCCCTGCCCCTCTTTCTTTCTTTTGACCTTTTCTTGGAAGGAACTTGTCAAAGTCAGATGGTACTTGATAATTTTTATGTTATTCTCTTTACTGTGTTTTACATGTTTTCTTTTGTTTTAGGATTTTTGTAGGACTCAGTACGGTATCTTATTGTTAGACCTTATCGTTTCAGGGTGCATGTCTGTATAACAAAGCACATATGCATCAGGAGTTCCAAACAACCATCTACTGTTCTTGCTTCTGTATGTTGATGATTTGTGTTTCGTATAGTGGAGAAGGTTTCTCTGCTTTGAGTCAGGCTTGGTTAACTTTGGTTGGAGCTTACTCATTTTTGTATAACAATTTCCTCCAAGTTGCAATATTCCATATTGCATATTCCTACATATCATATACGATATGTATCTATGTCCTACAGTAACAGTCTCCAATATTTTTGGAGTCCCTTGGATATTCCTTCCAACAACTCAAAAGAATGCTTCTCATGCTTCTCACAGAGAAGTGTAGTAGTCTTCAACCTCATTAAGGAAACATACGTACAGTGACCATTTCAGAAAACCACAACTGATCAAGATGCAGAGTCGTGGAGCCCAGTACCAGCAGATCTACAACACAACTCCTGCCCCTAAGATTAAGGGATCATTGTGAAAATGGGGGCTGAGAGATTGTAAGAGCCAGAGCAGCAGGGAGTTTCTGTGAAATTGTGTCTCCTGGAAGTGTCAAAAGCTACAACCATAAGTCTTACCAACCTGACTTCCTAAACATGAAATAAATGGTTTGAACAAGGGAAACACTAAGACATACTAATGTGGAAAGGGAAACGCTCATGAGGCAGTGACCCTAGACAGAGAATGATAGGTAACTTAAGACCTCTGAAAGCAAGAAAAACAGGCTTCCCCAGATAAGAGCACAACAGTTGGTTATCTAATACAAAATTTCAGTCCTGAAGTTACATACACACATGTAACGCTTTCCAGAGTGAGTAGGTTGTATTAATGTATTTTATGTATTTAGAAATGTCTCTCCACACCCCCTGCCACACATGTAACAACAATTAGAGAAAAAAAAAAGTGATGAATTTCAAAGGAGTCAAGGGGGCTGGGCCAGTACATAGTAGGTTTTGGAGGGAAGAAAGTGGAGGGAGAAATGGTATAACTATATTCTCATATTTTAAAAAAGGGAAACATTTAAAACAAAACCTTTACAGATTCCATGAGAAATAAAACTTACAGGACTCCCAAAACCTGTCCACAAGATTACAAGCACAGTAAAAACATCTGGGGCAAGAGACTCTGACTAGCTAAGCTATCTAGAGGAGACTCCCATGAGCTGAGCTGCCTAGAAAACATTCCTCTACCTGTTGTGCTATGTAAGTACAACATTTACAGAGTTTTCAAGTTCCAGGCTTCCTGAGTCTTCAAAACCCCACCATGCCAGAGTGATGCAGCTGTATTAGAATCATTACTGCTTCTCTAAGTAACTTCTCACCCATATTCCTGGAAACAACATCAATAAACTCACCCCGTTGGACTATAGTGTAATCATTACTTTTATCAGTCATTGGTTTATTCTCTGGGGTGAATTGATATGTGTTTCATGCTTCCCCAGGAAAAGTGTCATGTAAAACTTGTGTATCTGGTTCTGGCTGTTGGGAAGGTTGGGAACTGGCTGAGGAGCTATTTTAGAATGAGTAGTTGAATGGTTTAAGAAGTCCTAGTGTGGGTAAATGCTGCCAAAACAATATTTAGGGAGCAGAAAAGGATGCAGCAAATTACAATGTTGTATTTTAAGGGACTTTCGCAGCCATCTTATCCTTCAGTAACTGACACCCTGATCCACCAGCTACTATTAATCTTCATGAGAAACTCTCCACCAACAAACTCATTAGAATTCACTGAAGGCTCCCGAAAGTTCAAGTGGTCTTTGGCATCTCATTGTTCATAAAATAAAGTATTTTAATATATGCATTTTGAGCACATTAGTCTCTCAGAGTTAATATTCTACAAAAGTGTAAATATAACTTTATGAGCAGAAATCTAACAAACTCACGTGACTCATTTTATGTTGATATTTACTTTATTGGGGGTGTGGCATTGAATTTGCAGTATCCCCTAGGTATGCCAAAAGTCATATAGACCTGCTCAGCTCATCATTCACTCTTTAGTTAAAAATTTTGGACTTTCTAACAATTAAGTTTTATCCAGTGGAAATAACAATAATTTTATTTTTTCCCTTCACAGTCAAATTTTCTTTTTATTGTCTGATCAGACCAGAGTGTTGGATAAAAGTGGGGAAATAATGGGAATTCTGGTTCTTTTCCCAATTACCTCAAGTTGTTTTTGTTGCTAACATTTAGCATGACATTAATTATTTAGCATGACATTTTTTTCTGGTAGGTGTTTTCTGAAAGACTAAAAAATCACACTCTTAATATGGTATGAGTTTTAAAATTTTTATTATCTTTTAATTTGTGTGTATACATGTGTGTGCATGCACATATATATTTGTGTGTAAATACAGACACTTGAAGTGTGGGTGTGGAAGTCAGAGGTAGTTCTCAGAATCTATTCTTTCCTGTCACTGTGGGATCCTGGGATTGGTCTCAGAGCCTCAGGTCTATGAGTATCTCTTGCCACTGAGACATCTTGCTGGCCTTGGTACATATTTTTAGTACATCTGCTGTTGTTACTAAAAAGTGAAGTTGATCAGGGAAGATGGCAGTTTAGAAGCCATGCTAGAACCACCAATTGATTATAGTTGGAGAAATAAAGGGAACAGGAATATTTCATCACTCCATCAGCTGCTTCTCCAGTTCCCTAGGATATAATTACTCAACATCCCTATATCCATGGTTTCTGTGCTCGTTGCCAACAATAGTCTGAAAATATTTAATGGAAAAATCCAAGATATAAGTCATTCATAAGTTCTAAGTTAGTGTCATTTTAAGTAGCATGATAAAATACTGTGGCTTTTGATTCTTTCTCACTTGAGACATGAATAACTTTGTCCAACATGTTCATATTGGATATGCTACCCACTAATTAGCATCTTGGCTATCAGACTGACAGTCATGGCATCTGGATGCTTGTGTTCATGGAACACTTATTTAAAGTTTTTATTTGGGAAAAATTAGGGTGGCTGGATATTTCCATGTCTTTTCATTTAGTCCTCAATTTTTTGTGTGTGGTTACATTTGTAGATTTTCTGTTCTGTAACTTCTAATTCCACTCATAAAGGAAAGTATTTAAAACTACATATTATTTATATTAGAATTTTTACTAAAAAATTAAGGAAACCAAGGTCTCCATTTCACATTTAGTTTAATTATTTTTTAATTATCATATGGAGACATAACGTTGTAGACTTATTTAAAGCTACCTATAGAACATAATTTTTAAGTAAATGTTTAACATGATGCAATATTTCAGTTTTATGTAATATTTGATTTTAAGTACATTTATAGTTAATTTGAAAAAATTTAATTCAAAGCATAATATACATTGATGTTTGTGAGCACAAAATAATTATCCGTAAATAAGAAGTTTTTTTTTTATTTATTTATTTATTTATTTATTTATTTGGTTTTTTGAGACAGGGTTTCTCTGTGTAGCTTTCCGCTTTCCTGGATCTCGCTCTGTAGACCAGGCTGGCCTCGAACTCACAGAGATCCTCCTGTCTCTGCCTCCCAAGTGCTGGGATTAAAGGCATGCACCACCACCGCCCGGCTGTAAATAAGAAGTTTAAGTAAAACTTCACATTATAGGGAGGAAAGATGTAAGGCACACTACACATACCTGCAGTACTTGCTGATTGGTCACTATTAGAAATATGCAAAGGCGTTTGTGTCTAATTGTAACTCATTTCTAATAGATGTTCACAAATATTGGTTTCTTGCTGCATGTCCGTATATCGGGTGGAACTTCAAACTAGTCATTCCTATTCAAGTTACTCCTTAAAAATTAAGTGGTTAGGTCTTTATGGAAGAATTAAAATATCTAATAGTGCAGTATTTGGGAAGTACTCATCAATTTCAAATAGGTGGATTTTGTTCCAAGCTGAGAAGCCTGGACTTTTTCAGGCACAGTGAATCATTTACACAGCATTTCTTTGAAGAATTGACTGATGTGAAAATCATGTACTTTCACTTTTACTAGTATCATTTACTGCTTACAAATAGCATTACTCAAGGTGAGTGTATTTAAAGATCTTTAAATATCGGATAATGAAGAAAGCAAAGCAGAACTATTTCTCACTTTGTGTTATTAATATGAGTATATGTACAAAAACATTTTTAGTTTGGAATATAACGGAATTGGTTTTATCATCTCACTAGGTATACATGTAAAAGACTAGGTAATTTATGTGAATTAGAATAAAAGAGTTTTATTGAAAGATAGGCACTTTTGAAATCAGTACAAACCAACAAAGAAATAATCAATAAAAATACACTTGAATCACTTCTTAATAAGCATATACAGTACATATAAAACTTTACAATTTCCTCCTTTATTGCTATAACTGTTGTTGAAAGTTTCATTCCTGAGGTTTATGGAATCTATTAAATTTCTAAAATTAGGAAGGAAAACAAAAACCATCTTCCTTGGTTTGAGGCTGAAGTGTGAATCTTCAGTGTTAGTAAAAATATCATTTTCCCATACATCAGACATTTTATTTGGACATGGTCCCACTGGAATTCATTCCCTAACTATTGACCCGCACACAAACCATATCTTCAAAGAGTTGAAATGTTTAGCTTGTAGATCATGTACAAGCTGTTATTACTAAGTATTTCCATTGCAAAGTAGCCTCCCCCTCTTGAAGTGCAAACATATAAAGTGAATCATTTAAGATCTGTTTTGATTTAAATAACAATTCAAGTATCTCCTCTCTGAAAACCATTAATATTTATGAGCCACAGTGATAAATATGTTTTCTGAAAGGCAGAATATCTCTTGAATATCCCGTGTTTTGCCCTTAGATTATGTAGGTTATAACCCAGTTTTGGCTTGCGCTATATTTTTGCTAGCTTATTGTACATCTTTATCTATACATTTAACTAATCATTTAGAAAAATATTAACATCAGACACAGACAGGTAGGTTTCATACTACAGCATTTCATTTTAAAAGCTATATTAGTAAAGATGCAGTCTGAGTGAGTCCCTTGTGCTTAATTTCAGTGATGGCCAATGCTTCAGATGTTCATGGAGCTTTTACAAAAGATGGAGTGATGTCATAATCTTGAAAATGAATTCCTTTAGATGCTGTGATCTTCATGATGGCACCATTGAGAGCATCATCTTCAATGAGTGTCATTAATCCATTGGCGATGATTGATGGGCTAAAAATGAAGGAAACATTTGTATTTTGAAAATAAATGAAACTAAATAACATCACAATATTTTCTTAAGCAGCTGCATGCTTGTCATAGGGAAATATAATTCATTAAGCTATTGCTACCTTCAATTTTTATTCATTGAGATGCTAAGTAAATTATATAACAAATTTAGTGCTCATTGGGCAATGCATTTGAAGTCATTAATTATATTGCTAAAAATGTTCACTTTCTTATCTAGACCAGATCAGTAGATATCTGACTTACTAGACAGAAACTCCACTGGAGGAAAAATAGAATCAATTAATAGCATTTATTGAAGATCATTTTTACCAAGTGCCATTTTAACTACATTCCATGATGTATATCATCTTATTGGTCTGCCAAAGATTCCTAAATTTGTTATACTATGCCTTTACATGTGAGAAAACTGATACTTTCTGAAGTTTGGTGGAGAAGTTCATGGTCAGTGGTGGAGTTAAAGCTGAGATTTGATGTAGCTTTGACTCCTTCAACACAACAGCTATAATTCTATGTTGAGAAAAACTCATCTAACTCATCTTGCAAAAGCCTCACATACTTTTTTTTTAATGAAGGATACCCTTATGCCGTGGCAGTATATTTGGATTTTATTATTTATTTTTTGTAAAAATTTTATTGTGAATAGATTCTTTTTCCTGTATTATATTCTGATTATGGCTTCCCCTCCCCCAGCTACTCCAGGATCTTTTCACTTCCCCACCCACTCAAACCACATCTTTCCTTTTTCTGCCACACTAGAATACAAATAAAATAGGGATATTAAAAATAATGATGATAAAATAAAATTAAACAAGATTAAAAACAAATAAACCAATAGAAGAAAAACAGCCAAAGAAAAAGCTCAAAAAATATGTATAGACACAGAGACACATCCAGAAATCCCATAAAAATACACAATAAGACTTTTTTAAAAAGCCCTGGAAAGGCATTATGAGACAACCCCTAAAAATGCCATTGAGTTTGTTTTGTGTTGTCTGTCTACCATGGAATATAGGATCTGGCTTTAGGAGTGATTTGTATGTCCACTGAAGAAAACTAATTTTTCATTTTCCAGTGGCTCTCAATTGCAGACAGCTTCTGGGTTAGGGATGGGGGCATGTGTCTGCTTTCTGTCTCAGTGCTGGAACCCTATCTGGCTCAGACCTGCTCAGGCCCTGTGCATGCTGCCACAGTCTCTGTGAGTTCGTATTTGTGTCAGTCCATCTATAATTACCATGGTATAATTACCATGAAAAGGGAACAAATATCATTTAGAAAAGAAATCTGATAAAGGCTGAAGGCTGTCTGTTTTCAAAGCAAAATTCATAACATTTAACCACAATTCTATTCCTCCTGCCTGTTTTTCCTGTCAAAAGTTTGTCAACCCAAACCCTGAGATTTGTATCATTTTCTAAAATTTAAAACTTTAAAAAGATTGCCACTGTGAAAAGAAAGAGTTTTACTTACTCCAGGATTCCATAGAATTTCATCATCGCCTTGATCTGATCCTTATACTCTATATACTGGCCCATGTTTTCTTCTTTTTCAATGGACTCAAGGATGGGTGTGTTGACAAAGCCTGGACAAATAGCGTTCAGTCTTACTCCGCTCTTCATAAGGTTGGCAGCCATCTGCCAATGAGAACACAGTTGAGGGCTTCAGGAACTTTATAAAAGTACAGTACAGGACACCGGAACTAACAGTTCCTTAAGATCCTCATGGAAAGCACACTCATCAGATAGGCTCTGAGACATGGAACAATTACCAACATGCATGTAAGGTATAAACACACAGAATTCATTCATGAAAGCTCCAGTGCATTCGCTGTTTTAAAAGTATCGACACTGGAAAACTCCTAAGATTACAGAATTAACCAAGCTGCTCTTCTCTACTGGGACCTGAAGCCAAGCAACTGAGGCTTTTTTTTTTTTTAATGCAAAATCATAATAAAAGTTCTACTACTTGTGAATTCAATATTGTCACACTATGTAAACTTTTCATTATACAGAAATACACATAAAACAAAGTTGAATACTGGGGGATTGATCAAAATGTTTTCAGCTCAGGCCTTTCAGTAACTTTTCAGTAACTTCTCCTTTTGTTTCTTCCAGAAATGATGGCTCAGCATTTACTAATTCAGCATCTGCAAGTAACTTCCTAACTGCTGTGAACAATGAGAATCGACTATAGAAATAGCCAGTGATACATTTAAATTCGAAATATCTGCTTAGTAACGGTTTATCTTCTTCTAAAATATTGAAATATTTTCAAATTAAGTACTGAGGTCTAATCAACCCAAATTAAGAGTAAAGACTACTTTCCTTCTCGAGAATGATTAACCCTGATGCTTCTGCTTATGATTTCTCCTTGTTAATGTGAAACACTTCATCTTTCTCGTCCTTTCATCCTATCCAGTACCACTCAGAGACTTCCAACTATCCTTTTCTGTTGTCTGTGCTTCATGATACATTTTCCAAACAGCAGGCAAAATTCTATTAAGTGTTCTATATAAGGACTCCTGACATTAATATTGCAGAAACTGTGCACAGTTTTAAAAACAAAGAGAATTTTTCCATTATTTAAAATATTCATTAGTGTCACCTAATGACATTGATATATTCTTTATTTCGTCTTCTACATGATCGAAAATGTTTTTATCATAAGGCTCTAAGTGGGACGTCTCCTCCATCTTTCGGCTAGATTTTTTTTTAATTTGTATTTCTTCTAGTCTATAAAAATTTGGGTTTCATCGATGAGCACAAGGAGGAAGAGAGGCTGTGGTTCTGATTTCCTCACCGCTGCCGAGCGTGTGAATCCGATTATGCCGTGCTTGGAGGCACAGTAAACAGGTTGTTGAGCAACAGGCATAAGTCCTGAAAGAAAGGAAGAAAAAGTCTAAAAGAAGCTGAAGTTTTCATAAGTGGACCATCTTATAAAGACTGTACAAAGGATGGCTTTTGGTCACAGCACTTTAAGGTGAATCTTGAAAGTACACTGGGGTGCAACAGCAGAACCCCGAACAAACAACCACCTATCTGACTTGAGTGACTGCTGCTGCCAAGCTTATTTCTCTCGTCAGTCCAAACTAAACAGTCAGATTTAACTACTCATTTATGTATTTTCCTGTCTGATGAGTTTCTTCCACTAACCTTATTTTCCTTTTGAGACAGAGTCTCATTGTACATCCCAGGCTGTCTTTGAACTTGTAATCCTCCTGTCTTAGCCTTCCAAGTACCAGGATTATGGGTGTGTACCACTTTTCCTGACTCAGGTGATCCAGCTCTAATAATTCTTTTTAAACATGTAATTCCTCTCGGTCAGGAAATAGTGACTGGCCCCCGGTTACTGTGAGATTCATTCACATCAAGTATCATATTCATGTTAAATTATTCTGCTGATAGGTGCCAGTCTCCACCCAGCTAACTAGTCACACAACATCACCACCACACAGTTGAAAGTGCCATGCCAAAGTTCAGCAATAAAGTCAGACCTTAACCACTCCCTGGGTGCCTTCCAGGCTTCCATTTATGAAGCATGTTTGCCCAAGAGCAGCTTAAATCCCTGACGAGGGTAAATCACACTTAGTACACAGTGATCTCAAGGTACTAGAACATGTTGGTCCTCTTGTTGTTTTGCGTCAGTAAAATGTGCAAGAATTTACAATGTCTCCATAGGGTACACAGGGATGTCAGATGTGTAAAATAAAGAGAACAAGGGAGTGTAGCCAGATGGTACTGTGTATGTCCCTGTGTCACGTGTATTTGTTACAGGTATATGGGACAAAGGTAGTGTTTGCAGGATGGTGTTCACATCCTGTGCAGAAAACAAAAGGTGCATCTTTAATCACAGATAAGCTAATTGACACTGCCACAGAAATGACAAGAATACTGTTCATAAATATTATCAAAGATGATGACTGAATGACTTTTTGTTACCTAGGTAGAGTGGACAAACTTAATGATCTCTGGTTATTTCAAGGGGTCACACATGAGAAATATATCAACTAGTGTTTTTCTGGATGTGGTCATGAGCAAGCACAATATATTTATGCCATTTCTTTAGAAATAGAATTAAAAATGCAATTGGAATGCCAAAGAGCTTGTTCGCTTTTATATGTAACTATAAAACAAACAAACAAACAAATAAACAAAAACCAACCCAACCAACTTACCAACCAACCAGCCAACAAACAAAAACCAAGGTCTCCCTATATACTCCAGACTGGTCTCAAGTTTTCTATGTAACATAAACTGGCCTTGAACTTTCATTCCTTCTGTCTCAATCCCTGCAAGTGCTTGGATTAAAAGCAGGAGCTACCATATCCCAGTGACCTTGTTCCCATTAAAAAAAATAGCATTGGGTTTTATGAATTTTAACATTGTAAGTTTTCACTGTATTTAAATTTTTACAGCTTTGCTGAGTTATAATTTATATATATAAAAAAGCATATTCTTTTTTTTTTTTTTTTTTTTTGAGACAGGGTTTCTCTGTGTAGCTTTGTGCCTTTCCTGGAACTCACTTTGGAGATCAGGCTAGCCTCTAACTCACAGAGATCCACCTGCTTCTGCCTCCTGAGTGCTGGGATTAAAGGCATGTGCCACCACCACCCAACAAGCATATTCTTAAGATGCATAATTTTGTAAGATTTGACATATGTATAAACAACTGATGCTATGAGCATAAACTATGAAGCTATAAGCATATGACAACAAGCAAGTCCATCACCTTATGATTCTTCCTAATTCTTTCCTTCTGCCCTTCTTTCTCCACCCAAGAAACTACTGATATGCTTTGTTAGTGTTTGCATTTTCTAGAATTTTATGCACACGTAATCACTGAAGTTTTTTTGGGGGGGGCGGGGAGTCTGCTTCTTTCATTTGGGATAACTATGTTGGGACTTATTCATCAATATCTTATTGATATTATCATTATTACTATAATTGTTCTGCTAAACAGCAGTCCACTGACTGATATAGCATTTATCTATACTATGCATTCACTTGGCAATAAATGTTTGGGCTGTTTCCAGTTTTGTGGTATTAAAATTCAAAATAAAGAGGACTCTACCCACCGGTTAGGCATTTGGTCAAATTCTAGATGATTTGGTTAAATGAAGATTTTTTTTTTTCATCACACAGAGGGTGTTGATTTCAATTATTGCCTCTCAGACTTTGAATAGGTAGGGTGGATTATTGCTCTGCAGTGCTTCTTGTACTGGGGTGGGTATAGTGTGACTTTGGGACCCCATTCACATGGTAGTTTAAGTGTCTGTCTTCCTTTGGCTCAACCTCTTCCTCTGTATAGCAAATACAGCTATGCTTCGGAAGCATTGGCTTCTCTCCTTGGCTAGACCTGTAAGCATGCCGAACAACTCTAGACTTGTCCCCGACCCTCTGGTTTCTGTATGTTCCTGTTCTGAATGACTTTATCTGCTCCTGGTGAACATAGTTTTCTCGTTTCTCTCTTTTCGTGGCATGTGCGCACACACAGATGGGGCCCATTTTTCTCAAGGTTATACTCCAGCTTCCCAGCAAGAACCCCTCATCTGCTATTCGTTCCTGACGTGGAGCTTTGTTTTAGTCACAGCCACCTCTCCTGCCAATTTTCTTTACTTAAATTATGTGGATACTAATTCCAACATTCAGGCTGCACTGAATTTATTTCCAATACACACATGAGTAAAATGAAGCACAAAGGCAAACATGCATAAATTAAAATGCATACAACCAATGGGTGGACTAGTACTATATAAAAATATCACTTATATGCACTGTTTTAGTATTTAAATATGACCACTTTGCTTTTTTCTCCAAGAAACTAACAACTTTCACACAGACTGGGAGAAAATACTTCTAAAAGTTATATGTCATAAAGGCCTGATAACTAAATATACATATCAAATTTTAAAACTCAACAGAAAAGAAATGAAAAAAAATTTTTAAATCAGATAAAACTACCTCTCTGAAGAAGATACTACATATAGCAAAGAGGTATATGAAAACATGCTCACTGGGTGGTGGTGGCCCATACCTTTAACCCCAGCACTCAGGAGGCAGGCAGATGTCTGTGAGTTTGAGGCCAGCCTGGTCTACAGAGCGAGATCCAGGAAAGGCTCCAAAGCTACGCAGAGAAACCCTGTCTCGAAAAAACAAAAGAGAGAGAGAGAGAGAGAGAGAGAGAGAGAGAGAGAGAGAGAGAGAGAGAGAGAGAGAGAGAGAGAGAGAAAATATGTTCAACCTCATTATGTCCTCATGAAATTTCAAACTAAAGCGAGGTACCCCTTCATCTTTTAGTGCTGTTTTTGGTCGTCTTTGTACCCACTGTTCCTGGACAACATACTCTCAATTCCTCTCTCCTTGTCACAGGCACACAGGCAGTCACAAATTATTTTCATACTTCAATTCTAGTTCACTAGCCGGAACTAATTAGAATAGCCCAAATCCAGACACTGAGAGTCGCAAATGCTAGTGAAATAGAACAATAGGAATTCCTAGTCATTGCCGGTGGGAATGCAAAATGGCACAGGCACCATGGAGACAGCCTGGCAGTTTTTGACAAAAATGTATTTTTACAACACTACTCAGCAATTGTGCTCCTTGGCACTGACCCAAAGTAATTGAATATGTATGTCCTCGAAAAAACCTGAGAATGGATGCTTCCAGTGGTCTTATTTGTAACTGCCCAAAGTTGGAGTCAAGTGAGATGTCTTTCTATGAGTAAATGAATAAACAGCACACTGTACTTAGCACTAAAAATAAATGGGATATCAAGCCATGAACAGATGAGGCAGAAACTAAATTTTTTATTATGAAGAAACAAAGCTGAACTGCAAAAATGACATATGGTAGGATTCAAGCCATGACTTCCTAAAAAAGGCAAAGCTGTGGAGACAGAGGAAAGGTGTGTGTTTGCCAGGGCTGGGTAGGGGAGAAATGAACAGGTCGAGCAGAGGCTTATCAGGGCAGTGCAGACAGGGCAGCATGTACAATAAGATAGCTGCCAATGTGAGTCAGTGTCATCTCTTCAAGTCTACACCAAGAGTGGACCTTATGAGGAAGTCACAGCCCCATGCCTACCTTCATGATGAAGGGAATGTTAAATTTCAGTGAGGTTTGGTGAATAAAGACTGTACTCATCTACTTCGAGGATCTTTTAATCTAATCAAATATGTGTTCTGGTGGTGGTGATGGTGGTGGTGATGGAGGTGGTGGTGGTAATGGAGGTGGTGATGGAGGTGGTGACGGTGGTGGTGATGGTGGTGGTGGTGGTGGTGGTGGAGGTGGAGGTGGTGATGGTAGGAGACTGAATCCTAATGTAAGTTATGAACTGTAAGTGAAAATGTGCCAGGGTATATTCATCACTGGAACAAAAGGAGCACTTTAGAAGGGTGCTGTTAGTGAAAGAGACTGCTACTAAGTGATAGTAGAGAGGTAGGCACATTCTCTGTACTTTGTGCCCCATTTTGTTTGGACCCTAACACGTCTCTTTTAAAATGAAGCGTACTGAAGACAATATTCTTAGTCTCACTTTGTTTGAGACAGGATCTGACAACTGTATTCTGGCTTGGCCTGGAACTCAAGATATAACCCAGGCTAGCTTTGAAGTCAAGATCCACCTGCCTCACCCTTTTTGAGTGGTGGGATGACAGGGGTGTCCCACTAAGCTAGGCAATGCCATCATTGTAATTAAATCTATCAAGAGGGATTACAACACAGTGGATTGGACCTTGGGTATCAGGGATACTGAGCTCAAATCTTCAATCTGGAATTATGAGCCCATCTGCCATGTCAATTCTGCAGCGATAAGTGGTGCATACTGTAGTGCTTTCTGATGCAAGCCGGGGTAGTAATAAAAGCTACTGTGAGTCTACAGTAAATCACTGTACACAATATGCTTAAAATGATGCTACATCACAGTAACAACATCACTATGAGAGTTAATCTTCATTGTCAACTTGACTACCTTTAGAATTACCTAGGAGACACACTTCTGCATGTGTCTCTGAGGAGGATGTTTCTATAGAGGTGCAACCAGGAAGGGTTGAGTCCTGGACTGAGAAAGAGAAAAGGGGGAGGGGGAGTAGATGAGAGGAGAGAGAGAGAGAGAGAGAGAGAGAGAGAGAGAGAGAGAGAGAGAGAGAGAGAGAGCATTCCATTTTCTTTGCCTCTCAATCTGTCCAGTGTAAACAGGCTCCATTATTACAAGTACACTTCCTTCCTTCCCTGGCATAATTGTTTATATCCTTAAACTGTGAGTTAAACAAATCCTTCCAAACTTATTTCAAGCCAGTCATTTGGTCACAACCATCGAGAGTTAAGAAATACAATTACAATTCGTTATTATTTTTACATCAACATACTAGAACATTCATCATTTTCTCTTAAGATAAAAAATTTAAATTATTGATTAATTGACATATTTACCCATCTATCTGCTTTGCATTTTTTTTAAAAAAAGAAACTATCTTTTTTTTCTAAAATGTTACAAACCTGGGACAGCATCCTAATTAGCAAACCATGGAGTGTTATAAATCCTACCACAAAAACAAAAACAAAAAAAAAAAACTTATGGAAGTAGATTCATATAAGAACTATGAATTTAGTTCCCTTTAAGTGAAAAATATAATCAAGTCCTATTTTAAATATATTCAGCTGCAATGAGGGTTAGATGAGTCCATCTAACCATACAAGGAGTTTTGACAACCCAAGGACTCCTAAAGTCAACTTGCTGAAATGAATACCTGCTAAATAAATTAACTTGTCCTCTTGTGAAGGATTCAAAAGCAGCAGCAACAACAAGACAATTGGTTATGCTGGAGCTGGAGAGCTGACTTGGCAGCTAAGAGTGTATTCGGCCCATGCAGAGGATCAGAGTTTGTTTCCCGATGGCCATATCAGGTAGCTCACAACTGCTTGTAATTTCAGCTTCAGGGGTCTAATGCCTCCATCCCTCTGAGTACGCACAGAGAGATAGACACACACACACAGAGACATAGACACATACACAGACACACACCATAACTAAAACTAATAAAAATATTCTTTTATTTAACATTGTAAGAAATCTCTGATTGGTGCTTTAAAATTGATACTTGATATTTTCTAAGTTAAGCATAGTAGTTTTCAATAATTATGTTTACTAATAAAATACAAGATGGTTCTTTTAAAACACTCTCTCAAGCCTAATGCTAGCCTTTATGTCTGCCAACAATAATAAATTTAAGATACTTCCACAGATAAAATGCTTGTAAAAGTGTAAGGACCCGAGGTCAGATCTCCTGCACCCATATACAAAGCTAGGCACGGTAGTGTACACCTGGAACCCCAGAACTGAGGGGTGGGCAGAGACAGGCAGATACTGAGAGCTCACTGGTCAGCCTGTCTAGATGAGCTCTAGGTGCACTGAGGGACTGTCTGAAAAGTTAAGATGTGCACACAAACAGACACCACACACATATACATAAAATACAGTTTTAAAAAATGAGTAGGGTAAGCAGTGTGTGTACTTCTGTATGAATGAGCATTTATGCCGTAAGCATAGTCATGTCAAGGACTCTAATGCCTCAGACCCATGGAATAGCAGAATCTTTGGCAGGTCAGGTTCAGGGGAATGGTAAAGTCTTCCCTTGTTCTGAATATGGATCTTGACAGTGTGCACAGAAAGTATGAAGCCCAGCATGCTCCTCCTTGATAACTGCACCTTTGGACTGCTCCCTTACCGAGACCCTCTAACTCATTTCCTGGTGCAGTTGCATATAACAAACATGCCTGTCTCCTGGCTGCTGGCTCAATGCTATCAGAGCTCATGGCCCACCCAGTCACAGTTTTTCTTTACATGATGTATCCACTCTCTATCTCTCGAGTCTGGTCAACCCCAAAGCTGTGCAGATCACAACACACTAGAAGGAGAAATTCTTCACACAAAACAAACACTTTCTATGACTATTCAAGGTACTACTAAATAACACCCAGATGATAAAATAATTTATATAGTGTATATAAGACATTTGAAATACTTGAAATTTACTGATATATGTATAAAGTCATAAAGTTTAAAATTCGATTTTCATTTTATTCTCTTCTTAATATTTTTCTATCCATACTTGTAAAACCCAGCCTTAATAGCTATATTTCTCAATAAATAAAAAGTTAATTTTTTTATTTTGTGCAAAAGCTAATATTTTTCTCACAATTGTATAGAATCTGCAAGCATATTTGTTTCTCAATAGATATGAATCATGTAAAATATACTATGTAAAAATACTGAAAATAACTCAATTTATGAATATAAATTGTGAATCCAAACATGCTAATTTTGGAGGCAAAAAAAACAGGATCTAAATCTGTCACATTTTCTATACAACCCCAAAGGAAACTAACCATTTGCTTATCTGTCTACTTTTATCTCCACTTCTTTATATGAGGGGGAAATGGAGAAGTAGCGGGGATCTATTTATCTATGTTTATATCTAAAAGTGACCAAAGAAACTTGTGGACTTCCTCATTATACGGTTTTCACATGACAGAACACGTTATTCAGGGCAGTTCTGTTATTTTTTGGTTAGCTTTGTGTGATTCTGGGACACAGCTTAGGGTCTGATGCACGCTAGGAAACTGCCCTCATACTGAGTCAGCTCCATCCCCATCCCTCAGGTGGCTTTTCTTTTTATTGTTAAGTTTATCGCGAGGTTATATGTGAAAGTGTGGTTTTATGTGTAACATAAAAAGTGACAGAATATTTACAACTATTACATATTTTATAATATGTAATATTTTATATAGTCATATTTATTTATAGATTTATATTATATAAATATATAATATTTATATAAATAGATAAATCCAAGAATATTTTCAGTGATTAATTCTCAGAAAGTTGCTGTTAATATTCCATCAAAATTCTACTTCCTATAAGTCCAGTCCCTACTGTGATGTTGCCAGAAGAAACAGAGATGGCCTTTACCCAATCAGTGAAGATCCCTAATCACAGTGGAAGCTAGCTTCTTGCAATGAACACCTGTGTCCTCTTACCTTGGAATAGAGTTACAGGATCACCCAAAGTCCTATTCCTAAGTAAAGTTTGCAGTGAGAAACACAGCTCTAGAAGACTATTACTTCCCATACTAGGAAACAGTGAATCTGCCCACTTCCTAAACACCTCATTAAAAAAACATTTAAGTTTCCACACCAGTCCTTTCTAATATGTGTCTTCTTAATTATTTTATGATTAAATACAACAAAATTGATACTAGTCTTTCTGGACTAGCAAGGGGAGCTTTGGCAGTGCCAATCAGGAAGTGGGGTTCCTACACTCATGACAGTGTGCATCAGAACCATATAGTAGGAAAAGTTGATCCACTCTGGGACATTCACTAAAATATTGCAAGGTGAGTTTTCTTTTATTATAACTAGTCATTATTACAACGTTTTTCACACTATGTAGTTTCTCTGAAATTAGTGGTTTCGATGACTATTGAAGATAATTCAATGAATTATCTGAATTATTGAATCTGAAGTTGGCTGTTTTGAGGAGGTTGGTTGGCTAGTGAGGTCTTGGCATTCTCTTGTCTCCACCCTTCAATATTGGGGTTACAGGCATGGGTGGCCATGCCAAGCTTGTTGCATGAATGCTGACGATTTGAACTCAGGTTTTCACACTTGCCTATCAAATGATCCTACTCACAGGACTATGTTCCCATCCTAAGAAGCCCATTTGACTTGTTGAGGAGTCTTATGGCCCCACAGTTATCTAGCCATCAGCAATAAGCCAGACTTCATTCTCTCTTGTTCCCACCTGCATTTTTTAAATACTTGAGTGTGTGACAAAATGAATGTTTGTATATCGTGTTTAAACAAAAACTATAGAAGACTCCATGTGGAGAGCAATGGCCAGACCCTCTTCTGGAGATGCAAGTGGAGCACATTCATTTCTCCACTCAGGCTCATCCACTCTGCTTGTTAAACCCATTAACTACCTTCGAAACTGTGTCAGTGGTCATTACTCATAAGTTCTCTGCCCAAGCCAGTATGACAACTTGAGGTTTTCCCAGGGCAGTGAAGGACTCTGCTGGTCTATAAGAAATCATAAGGGCTGAACCAGATGAGCTGATGTGGCCTGCAACTCTGCATACACTAGAGTGAGCAGAAAAAACAAAACTCAAACTGAAAAACGTGTAAAGGAAGCTTGGAAAACAAACAGGAAGTAAATGTTAAAAACACTTTGAAAGGGAGAAATAGTCTTCTCTAGGGAAGTGTATTCAATTGGTTATCTAATAGCAAGTGGTTGGCCCTGAAAACATAGATACAAGTAACATTATATAGATTAGCAACTTATATTTAGAAATTATATATATATATATACATATTTCATATATATGTATGTATATATAATTTCTCTCTATATATGATTATATGCATGTAACAACAATTAATGAAAAAGGAGGCCATAAATTTGAAAGAGAACAAGAAGGGGTATATGAGAGGGAGAGAGGAAAGGAAGGGAAAAATAATGTAATTATAATCTCAAAAATAAAATTAAAAAGTACTTAATATTTAATAATACCTCTAAGGTTTTGTTTGTTTGTTTGATGACCTCAATCTATGTACCATGACTCAAGGTCATACATTTGTTGATATGGTTTTGAGAAAATTATGAATAAGGGGTTCTCTTTTATCTCTAATTATTTTAATACTCTGTTGTTCATATATGCGCCCATGTGTGTGTGTGTGTGTGCGCGCGCGCCTATATGCCTGCAAGTACATGTACACATACATGCTTATTCATGCTAGGTGAGTGCTCTTCTACTGAGCTACATGGTCAACCATTTTTATCTTGAGACAAAAATCTCACTACGTAGCTCAGACTTGCTTCAGAATGGCCATTCTCCTGTTTGCTCCTCTTTAATGTTGGGACTATGCTCTGAAATTTTATCAAATTGATCTAGTATGTATGAGTTAGACATTACTTGATAAAACACAAGACTGTTTTGAAACTTTTGCGATGAAGGCATGTTAGCTAAAGCTCTTTGTGGGAAGAGCGGTAGCAGAAGACGGCTAATGAGAACGAGGAAATGATATAAAGCAGGTGTGGAGGCTGCATTGGTTATGCAAAGGACACTTGAAGAGGCCTGAAAGCCAAGCAGAGTGGACACAGAGACACTTAGTCCATTGTTTAGCCTTTTAAAATGGGGGTGTCTTACATGTTAGGATGAAAATCAAAGGGAGGAGGAATTTGAGACAACATAATAGTCATTATGGTAACAGGGTCAGAAAGTTAGTTTAGAACCAAAGCAATCCTATCACTGAATTTCTAATAATCCACAGTTGCACCTGCAGGAACAAAAACACTTATATATAGTTATAGATCTTGTGTCTGAAATAGGCTCCCCCCCCCCCCAAAAAAATAGCTCCAAGGGTGAGTGGCATGATGGGGCCAGTTCTTAGCCAAGAAAGCAAAATGAACATTAGATTGAGGTCCTTAAATTGTTCTTCTTGATGACACGTTGGAATGTGGGATTCAGGCCAGCTCCCAGTGTGTGTGTCAAAGGAGGCAAGCTGCAGTGTCACATGAAAGTTAGCAACAGCCTTGGGGACCCCATGAGTCCTGGAGGGACCAGCAAAATGAAAAGATGTATTCAAGATAGGGCTTCAATTTCCTTTATGTTCTTCCTAGGCTCATAACCTTGGATAAAGAGGTAGACTCATAAATCAGTGCATATCTGAGATAGATAATGAAGGATTAGAATTTAATATGATTTGCATCAGACTGCATGTGTGAATTTCAGCCCTGCTGTGCATTGGCCACACAGGCTGGGGCATGGCACTTAACTCGCTTGCCTTGTCCTCATTTCCGTAGTAGACTATGGACTCTTCAAATATAGTGTTTACAATGGAACCACGTTGCCATAGTCTGGATGCTCAATGCCCTCTAGATGTTCATGTATGAAGGACCTGATCTTGAGGGTGGTGCTACTGACAGTGAGTAAATCCTTTAGGAAGAGACCTTCGAGGAGGTTCTTAGGTCACTAGGGACATGCCCATGAAGGAGACTGGAGGACCCTGATAGTTACCGATTGTGATATTATTGTTTCGGTCAATCAGACACTCCTCCACAGTGCATTACCCTTAGAAGAGGCTCCAAGTCCCTATCTGCTGACCTTGGCCTACAACTTCCATAACTCAGTTCTGGCCTTTTTCCTTTAAGTCTTTTTCTTTTTAAGTGAATTATCTCCAATACTTTGATTATAGTGAAAGATACTTTGACTAAAGTGAAAGAAGAAGAAGTATGATTACTCATACTAATACATGAGTAAACAGTTAATATTCAACAAGTGCTCGTGGTTATGTGTTTAGATATTTTAACTGGAAAAATGACAGTAGTATTATCTTGTATCTCTCCTTATTAATTGCTCCTTGAGGCAATGAAGCTCATTTATGTATTACACAATCTTTATCACAGAGTCCTGAATTGAGCCAACCTTTCCAAGTTTCCTAAGAAGTAAGTACCCAAGGCCCCCACTGACACAACGCTAAGAGGATCTATGTATATTTCTGCATATCGTCCATGGTTCTCCAAGCTCTTCTGACTCAATTCTCTGTATAAAGAATATCCGTAGAATAGTCTCTTCTTTTCCTCCCTCTTTTGTTCACCTTCTCATACTAGGAATTGAACCTAGTGTTTCAAGCATACCAAGGAAACGCTCTACTATTGACCTATATCCCCGGGGGGAGGGGGGGCACACACGTGTGCTTTCAGGTGCCTGCCTGCAGAGGCTAAAACAGGGCATCAGATCCTCTGGAGGTGGAGCTAGAGATGACTATGAGCTGCCTGATATGGCTGCTGGGAACTCTGGTCCTTGCAGAGCAGCTGTGGAGCCACTCACCAATGTCACCTCTCTCATTTAAAAATAACATTTGGGACAGGGTCTTTTAGTGCATCCTTAGAATCGAAGCATCGCCATTTATAGGTAGATGCCACAGGGGGAAAGTAACCCAATTATCCTTAATGCTTTATAAATTAGGTTTCTAATCACATTAGGGGTCTCAGTTTAACTTTAAGCAACCCAGAAAAATGTCAGTCATACTTCAGATTTCCTAAAGAAGGATACTTATAAATATACAAATGGTGCTTTTATAATGACTCACGAAGAAATTAGGAAAATGCTGAGAATGAGAATCAGGGATTTAATGAGTCATAGATATCTCTAAATACCACTGCTGGCTTCTCTGACTCCCCCCATACTACTGGAGGCAGAATGGACAGCACTGTGATTTTGTGTGTGTGTGTGTGTGTGTGTGTGTGTGTGTGTGTGTGTGTGTGTGTGAATTCTTATCCTGAAGTTGCTACACTGAGACCAAGCTGGTAATTTAAGGTCTTCCTATCTTTTGGACATGAAGAGTTTAGACTCGCTATCAAGTATGAGCAGGCTTCTTAAATGTCATGACTTCACTTGCACCCTTCTAGAAGCATTGGTGAATTATTCCGAGAAATTTTGTTGTTGTTGTTTATTTGTTTGAGATGGGGCATTGCTGTTGGTTAAGCTGGCCTCTAATCTGGGCCGTCCTTCTTCCTCCTACCTGAGCTCCTTCAAGTGCTAGTGATACAGGTGTGGACCAGCATATCCATTCCTGACTGGAGTTGTAAAAGTATAGTTACTTAACTGAGTCACTCCACACACTGGCGGCTATTATTGAAGAATACAGCATTTCCCTGACATTAAACCATTTATTCTGAATGAAAACCACTTTTTGATTGCTTGTGTAGCCTCATTTCTTTAGTCCTCTGCTGTGGATATCGCTCTTTATAAATAAAACACTGATGGCCAGTGACCAGACAGGAAGTATAGGCGGGACAAGGAGAGAGGAGAATTGGGGAAACAGGAAGAAGGAGGGAGAGACACTGGAGCCACCGCCAGGATAAGCAACATGTAAAGACGTCAGTAAGCCACCAGCCATGTGGCAAGGTATAGATTTATAAAAAATGGGTTAATTTAAGATTAAAAAAAAAATAACAACAAGAAGCCTTCCACGGCCATACAGTTTATAAGTAATATAAGCGTCTGAGTGATTATTTTATATGTGGATTATGGGACTGCAGGGCTTGGTGGAACCTGGAGAGAAGCTTTCCAGCAACAGTCCTCCGTGTGGCAAAAGATCAGCTGTCCACTGAAACCATTATTCTTACATGTACAATTAGAAAATATTTTCCAGATTTTTCAAGTAGCTAGATGAATCATGGGTCAAATTCTGCACTGGAATGTGAGCATAGTAAGGTCTGCCATGGCTTGCTTGGGTGGCTGAGGGTGGAAGAGCAGTGATGTGTCCTCCATATGCTTTACTTCTTTCTACTGGACAAAAAGGTGTCTGCCTACCACAGATCAACACTAGCAGCTCCGTGATAGAGGTGAAGACCTTCTGTCAGCCAGATTTTCCAACTTGCTGTATATAGACTAGGTACCCAGGACTAAAAATCTTGCCCTTGATAATATACAGATGTTGTCAAAACTAATTATATATTAAAACTAAGATGTGTTTGAATATTAACAGCTTAACATACACCAACTAGTACAGATGATGTCACATTTTAAAATTACACATTCTCACTAAATTCATAAGGGAGTAGAGATAGCTGACATCACATTAGTAATTTTTATTTTGTCAAAAGTTTTTTTTTCACAAGTATGACTGCTTGGAAGTATTAAAATCATCTTTGAAAACAAGTAACTGGAAATACACACACACACACACACACACACACACACACACACACACACACAAGCAATATCACCATAAAGATAACTTTGAAAAGAAGTAACAGATATATTGTTCAAATTTTTTGTATTATGTGTAGAAAAATCTAAAAAAAATCTTTAAGGAAACAAACAACCAGATTTAATTCAATCTTGTTGTGATGATTCATATACTTCACAGATTTACTTCTGTGGTCCAAATTATCAGTAAGAAAAAAATTCCTGTTAAAATGAGAATTGTTCTTACCTGCTAGTGAAGACATGTTGATGATGACGCCACCTTCTCCTCCATTTTGTTTACTCATGTAATCCAAAGCAAGGTAGGTCCCACTGATAACAGAAACCTAACCCAGGAGCAAAAATGGAAAGGGCGATACAGCTATTAGTCTTTATCATCTGTCTGCATACCACACATGTTGCTCACTCAGGTATGTAGGGAGATCTGCAAGTATAATCAATGAGAGTTTTTGCATGCTTTAAATTTTTAATTGCTCCTGATTTGCTTTTTTTTGCCCTCCTAACATTAGTGTAGGTTACCATATTCCTATGTAAGTTCACCTAACTTATGGGCATATCTACTTCTGGGCATGCAGCCTATACCCTTAAGAGTAATTTCTCTCTTCACTTGGCCACCCTTAGAGAAAACTGAATTTTTCATTTGCAAGCACGTACATTCTTATCAGCAGTGTACAAAGGCTCCCTTTCCCCTACATCCCCGTCGTCAACATTATTTTATTACTTTCCTTTGATGGTCATTCTGACTGCTCTGAGATAGATCCTGTCATTTTCATTTGCATTTTCCTGGTGGCAAAGAATGTTGGAAGTTTGGTTGATGTTTATGGGTCACATTTGTACTTTGTCTTTTGAGGCTTGCTGGTTCACTTTCATTAGCCCATTTATTGATTGTTTTGCTTTTTTTCTTCAAGAATGTGTTTATTTTTCTCTTTGAGTTCTTTATATATTCTGGTTACTAATCTTCCATTAGATGAATAATTAGGAAAATTTTTTTCCCATTCTGTAGGCAGTCTCCTCACTCATTTGTTTATTTTGCTGTGCAGAAAGTTTTGACTTGCACAAATCCTACTTGTCAATTATTACTATTATTTCCCAAGGACTGAAGTTCTTTTCAGAGAGCTTTTGCCTATGTATGTATCTTAAAGTATTTACTCAGGATTTTCTTCTAAGACTTCCAGAGTTTTAGGTCTTACATTAATATCTCAGAAACATTTGAGTGGGTTTTTGTACAGAGTGAAGAACAGAAATCTAACCTCTTTCTTCTACATGTATATACCACTTGTTGATGAGACTCTTTAATGTATGTTTTTTAGCATCCCTGTGAAATTTCAGATAGTTTTAGCTATGATGGTATAAATGTGAGTTTTCTATTCTATTCTGTTGATCTACATATATGTTCTGCGTTAATATCATGTTGTTTTTGTTACCATAACTCCAAGTTGTAGTTTGAAATCAGGTATTAAGTTACCCCTAGAATTGTTCTCTTTTCTCAGGATTGGATTGCCTATCCAGGGTCTGTTGTGCTTTTCACACAATGACCGAGGTTGACCCAGATCTCACTAGGTAGCCCAAGTTAACTTTGATCTCAAGGAAGTTTTCCTGCCTCATCATCCTTTGTGCTAGGATTACAGCATAAACTATTTTACATCTATATGCATCTTCTCCATGTAACATAGTAGAACATGACCTTCCTAGAATTAGTGTAGACACTGGCTGATGTGATTCAGTCAGGGAAATTGCATCCCTCTTTATAGTGCTGTGTTTGAGACCTAGAATATGACCCAGCTATGGCTAGTGAGACCTGCGGATGGAGAGGTGAAGGTGGAGGTGAAGAATGGGATCTGGTGAAATCTGTTGTTCTTAAGAAAGGTATAAAGAAATAGCTACATTTTCCCCTTTACATTGCTTGGTGACTGTTAAGTCATGGTAAAGCACAGCTAAGCTACTAACATCATGAAGATGAAACCTGAATAAAAGATGGTGGGGCTAAAGAGACTAGATTATGAGGAAAACACTGGTGTACAGTGTCGGATAACCCCGAGCCCTTCAGTTTGGGGAAATCCCATGACTCTTTTCTAGTTCTAATTTGAGCAGAGATTTTCTGCTACTTGGACAGAGTCTTTAGACATATCTACTACTTAATGTTATTCCACACTGCTGATGGCTTCATTCTGATCATCCACTGTTTTCCTGCTCACCCCTTCAGTGGGAACTCAACTTTTATTCTTACTTTTAAGAATTTCCTACTCTCTGAAATAACTCGAGAGCAAACTGATAGTATTGTTTCTTTTACTTCTCTGAACTCTTCTCTCTTTCAGCTTAAGCTTTTCAAAACTGAAAATTCACTTTGGACAGCTTAATTCTTGCTTTATCTATACTTTATAGTAATGCACAGATAAAGGTCAATAGGCCATGAGTCTGAAACTAGGGGTACATACTAGTGTTTTCCTTCTTTTCATTCGAAAAAAGTGCTTTCTTAGAAAGTGTTTAGGGAAACTCCATTTCCTGCTAGTATGTCTAGAACAACAACAAAACAAAACAAAAAAAGGTAAGTTGAAAATTCTATTCAATTAAGTCATTTTTCCAGTTAAGCAAGGGCATAAATAATTTATCACTGTTCCCTGAAAATGAAAAAAAAAACAACACCTAAATGGATTATATAAGAAGGAAAAATATGTACATGGCTGAAATTACTAAAATCAGTTCAGTTCTGTTTGTTAATTTCTGCCCAATTCTTCAGCATGCTTGAGTAAGGTTCTAGTTTACATACATTAGTATATGCCTTTATTCTGATATTTAAAGCTTTCCTGACATTCTGCTTCTGTATTTCTAAAAATCTTCAAGTTGTAGTAAGATAAGAAATGTACAAAAGTTTATGCTTCAATTTTAAATTTTTTAAAAAAATGTATTTATTTTATTTTATATGTATGACTGTCTGCCTGCCAGTCTGGATGGGCATCATGTGGGTGGCCAGTGCCTTTGAAGGTCAGGGGAAGACATCTGATCCCTGGAACTGGAGTTACATAGGGTGGTGAGTCACTCTGTGGATGCTGGGAACCAAACTCGTATCCTCTGAAAGAGCAGCCAATGCTCTTAACTGTTGAGCCATCTCCCCAGTTCCCTAGTTTTAAAGTTTTAAAAAGCAGGATTCATTTCCATATTTTCTGTAGAGATGGACAAGGGAATATTTTTCTTAACCATCTAAGTTCAAGAATTGAATAACTTTTTAAGTTAAAGTGTTGATGGGACAAACTTCAAGGAATATTCAATGTTTGGACTGTATACAACAACAACAACACACATACACACACACACACACACACACACACACATGGAACTTTTAGAAAAAAATCATAGAATGAAATATTTCTTGTTAATATTTCTTGGTTTTGAGGGATGCATATATATATAATATTGGATCACTAAATCAAGCATCAAGATAAAATTACATGACATTTCTAGATAAAACAGAATATAAATTGGTTCTGTGGTATTATTTAAGATACATTGTGAATGTAGTTAAAATTCTGTTCTTGACTTCATAGAAAAAAACTTCTCTAACTTCAAAGAGGAGACATTCTTTAACTGTTGACAAAATGATCAAATCAACATGTTCATTCAATACTTTTAGTTATGAAGAGTCAACTTTTATATATAATACTAAAATTGGAATTAAAACCTATTGCAAGTGTTAGAATTTTTTGCTAATTGCAGTGTTCTATAACTTAAAGCGTGCTTTTCTATTCCTCTGTACTGGGAATATTCTCTAGTAACACAGACATCTAGAAAAAAAAACATATCCTGTTTGCTTTCTTTCTTATCAGGTTTCACATGTTTCTACAGCACACATACACAGTGTATATACATGCACACTCAGAGAGACATTTATATTTTTCACTACTAAAATTCCCAATCTGTCATTTCTCCATTTCCCTCATCTCATTCCCCTCCACTTGAGGTACTTCACAGTTTATAGTTCTTACACTACATTGTAATTGAGAATATTCTGGCATCTAAACCATGCAAATTTGCTTTTTATGGTCCTTGTATTTTCTCCAGGCCAGTTCTCAAAGAACATTAATGGAGATTATTTTTCTGAAATCCCCTTCATTGTTTAATTTTTCATGTCTAGGTTATTATTTTTTCTTAGTTTTTCCTTGTTTTGGTGCTAATATTGGCTAGAGAGACTTACAATTTAGCAATTCTAGCTAATGTACTTCAGGTAGAACTTTCCTTGTTACAGCGTATCAGTGGCAACAAATGGTTACATATTTCATTTGCTATTAATCTCCTTTGGGGCCAACAAAAGCAAACACATTAAGAACAATGCTTCTTTAAACTAATCTAAAGAGGGAGCAGATAATTAGCTTAATGAGACAATGTATTTTCCCTCCCAGAATCCCTACCCCAAGTGCAGGCACCTACTAACCACAGTGAGGTTCTGTTGGGTCTGCTCACATTTCTGAGTCCTGACTCAGGAGTAACTCTCCTTTTTTCCTCTCTCTTCCATTTTTGTCCTTTGGGGGCTGGTCAGAGTCTTGTATAATCTGTGGAATACTTTGGGATTTTTCATTCTTTTTCAGAAGTTACTCTCCCCACTATGTGTCTGTTGTCTGCCATATGGCTGACCTCCCTGTGGGCTTAACTCCAACAGCATGCTTTTGGCTTTTTCTTAAGCTCTTACTGATGAATCCATAATAACCTTTTTATTTAAGCAGCAACAGTTCTGTCTGTTTTCTCAATTCATCTCCTTATTAGAGGAACAATAAGGCAGAAAAATCCACTTCATATGAAAAGGAGATTGTGCACAATATATATTCTGGTACCTAGAAGGGAAATTTGCTTTATTGAATGTCTCTGTAGTAACACTGGGCTGTATCCTTCACACAAATTGTGTCCTATTTAACCTTAATGGTTCTTAGAGGTAAGAAGTTTAACTTCTTTCACACCTGTGAATGTCAAGGTCAGAGATATTTATATAGAGTCCATAAATTGTTACATTCAGGACAAAACTTTAGTTTTGACTAATTCCGAATATGCACCCCTTTTTTCCCCAGAGGAAATCGGTAGTCAACTAGTATTTCTGGAAAGATAATCATCAATAGCAGCTTTCTATTTGAATATGCTAAAGGATTCAATATATGTTAATTATTTATCAAAATTAGATTATATTTCTCATCTGCATGGGGATGGATTATTTATGTTTACAAAAGCTTCAAAATGTTAAAAGAATCGCATTATAGAATTGCCTTACTAATATTCGAAGCAATTCTATACCTACCTACCTGCCAAAGTTATTTCAAATTTGCAAAGTAACCAAATGTCAAGTATAACACAGTGACTTCCTGTGTGAGAATACAGAGTACTGTTTCATGAATTTTGGGGATAATAAGCTCAAAAATAGGAACTAGATTGAGCTGGAGAGATAGTTCAGAATCCTTTTTGTTTTTTCCTGAGGGCTGAGTTCAGGATTCATATATATGAAACAGATAATTATACCATTGCTCTGTACCTCCATTCCCAATGCATCCTCCTGAGAAATCCCATCTAGCATATTTCCACCATCCTCATAGAAACTCTTCAGTGTATAATCCATTAGAACTGTTTTTAGATGCATAATTCATGCTAGCACAAATTAAGTTCTTTGAAGGCAGAAAATTACTTTTTGTGTTCTTAGAGGGTAGAAATACAAAGAATCTTGTACAAATTAATGTGAGTGGTTTTGTGTGCGTCTCAGTGTTTTGGCACAGTCTTTGGTGACTTGCCAAACCATCTCGTGTGTGTGTCCTTGCACTTTCATTGCTTACCATAGTTACCCTCTCTTACTCTTCACCCTGCTGATCTCATCAGCCCTTCCCACACAGGAAATGCACCTGTTCTACTGTCCCAAAAGCCATTTTTGAGCTTCTCCCTTTATCTGATGGCAACTGGAGGTCCATTTGTAACCCCTCAGAGCTCACCAAGAATGTTCTAGATAGAATGAGTATTTGCAAAATCACCATCGATCATTTTGGCAATAGGTTAATGGTAGGCAATAAATCTATGGCAACAGATCAATAGATCAGGACCCCTAAACTCACTCCTGGGGCGGGAGGAGAACAAAACAGAAAACATGCTCTTAACTGCTGAGCCATCTTTCCAGCCCCATCTAGTTGCTGTTTTTAAGCTTATTATCGCCTAGGAGGAAGCTCCTGAAACAGTACTCTGTATTCTCACCCATGAAGTCATTGTGCTGTACTTGACATTTGGCTGCTTCACAAATTTGTAATAACTTGAGCCAGGGCATGGTGGCCCTGTATAAAATCCATCTGACATTTTGTTTTAGCTACACACTTCTTAATGTTTTGTTTTTTGTTCTTGTTTTCTTGCAATGCTGGGGAAAGGTTTGAGTCTTATTAAACCACAATAGCCTTATGTTGAGGGTGTTCATAAAATGCTATAATCTATCCCCTTATACAACACTGGATGAATTGAAAACCTCATTTTAAAATTTTACTCACCATTTACTTCAGAGCTAACTCATCTTCAAATGTGGATATCACACATAAGAGCATGTATGCACATGTATACACACACACACACACACACACACACACACACACACACACACACACACAGAATTACTGAATTTTATGGCCAAAGTCTTATTAACTATAAAGTTCAATGATCTCTTTAACTTTGTTTTCTGATCTATTTCTAGAATTCAAGACTTGTTTTTCAAATACATAAGTTGAGTCAGGGTTTAGCAATCTTAACTTGTTAAGGGCCAGACAGTAAATATTTTTAGGGTTGCAAGCCATGAGGTTTTTGTCACAACATTCAGCCTGCCATTATTGCACAAAGCTAGATGGAGAAAATATAACAATGACTTCATGGTTGTAGTCTAATAAAACTTTATAGATACCAAAATTTCAGTTTCACTTATTCATGTATGTCAGGTTATTCATGAACTGTATGTTTTTGCTTCTCTTTAATATTTTAAGACATGTTTTCATAATTATAAATATCAATTATCATCATATTTATGAAAAGATAATTTGCTAGCTTTCTGTAACTTCCATTTTTCTAAACTGAAGGCCATTATTGTTGTTCTATGACTATAATAACATTTTATATATACAGAAGTGGTACTGAATAGTCTTAGTGAATAAATGAGTCTAATATAGCTTACCAAATTGATTTGCAGAGTCTGTTCCCAGTTTTTCTCATTGTTCACTCCTGCATTATTGACCAAAATATCCAATCTTCCAAAATGGTCTACGACTTTTCTAAAAGTATCTAATAAAAGAGAGAGAGAGATTTTCATTTTCCACATATGTATTTAAATAATTTCCTATGAGAGGAAATGGATTTCATTGAGTCTACTATATTATTTTATTCTATTTCATTGTTGTACCAGAGGTTGAATTTAGGACCTGACATTCTAGACAAGCACTCTCCAACTGATTTATATCCCTAGCCATCCTTCTACTTTTTATTTTGAGTCAGGGTTTCACTAAATTGCCTAGATTGTTGTTAAACTTGGAATCCTCATGCTTCAGCTCCCATTGCTGAAATTATAGGCTTGCACTACCAAGTTTAGCAGGATTTTTAAGTCTACTTGACCACATAGTAAGAAGTACGCTCATAATCTGGTTCTGAATAAGTGGTCTGCCGACTAACTCTAGGTAATACCTGGAGTTACCCAAATGATAGAAATGCAGTATAGTTCTTGCATGCTCACTGAATCAGAATCTTACTTCAACATATCTTTAGATGATTTGAATTCATGTCAGCATTCTACAGTCAATAAATTGATGGAGCAGATATTAGAGAAGTGAGCATCGCAAACTAAGAGCCCTCCTGAGTTCTGTCTGGGCAGTTAGTATCCTTTCCTTCTTAAGAAATTGTTATAACTCTTTGGTATAGACTATAATACACATTCTTTGCATTTGTTTGCAGCACGGGTCAAATCTAGGGCCTACACACTATAGAAAAGTGCTCCACCATAGGAACCATGACCCTAGCCTTTCAAATATCCCCTTTTAATAAGCTCTATTGTATATGCGGAGCCTTAAACTAAGTCAGTACTCATGCATTTAAATCCATTATGATCATTTTTCCAGGAATCTTTGCTGTTCTAATTAGTAAAAGATTACTTTTTATTCAGTTGATTTCATCGTGTTAATGTTACTTTCTTGTTTCATTCTTCCCTCTTATTATCATTACTACTTTACATTATGGATTTGTATAAAACTGTGTTCAGTTGGAGAAGTTTATATAGATTCCAAGACCTGAATCTCACACACTGCATTGTCTAACCATCTGTCAAAGTCTGTAAACCCTCTATATCCAGTTCAAAGTTGGCCTTACCACCTTAGTATTGAGAAGCTCATATTTCTTAAAGCATCCTTTTATAAAGTTCTATAGATTTAACAAGTGGTCACTTTTATTCTATTTCTATTACTTCAGTCTGTAGACAACAACTATGTTTTTCCTTTCATGGGGCATAAGTCTATTTCCAGTCCTGCAAGTGAACACACGGGTTTCTTTAAATAGGTAGATCAATCCAAATTTTAATGTGACTGAAAAAATTTATAGAATTATTAACAATCATCAAATATTTGGGGCAGGCAATAAACATGCAAGTTGATTGTGAAGCACATTTTCAAAGTTTTTGCATAAGCATCATTTTATACTCATTGGGCCAAACTGGAAAACAACAAAAATAATAACAATAAAACAAACTTTTTTACTTTTTAATGGATTTTTAAAGCCATTTTTTAAGTCTTCAGTTGGTTCCAGAAAAGGTCAAGGAATATTAATCTGCCCCTGCCCCTTCCATCCTAGGTTTAAGTTACTAAATACATATGTCTGATTTTTCCTCAGTTTTCTTCCCTCCTGGTTGCCACTGCTTTGATTTTGCCAAGGTGCCCTGTGCCATCTGCTTTTTGACATATCACTGAGATCTTGGCTCACATGACTTCAAAGTTTGGCTCCCTCTGACATTTACATGCAAGGACACTCTATCTTCATCTGAACTTTCTGTGTTTTTTCTGTTTGTTAATTTGTACAATAACATGTCTAGATGTCTCCAAGAACCCTTCCAACTCTGCACTGTTACAATGTATCTAAACAGTTTCAAAAGTCCTGGGCAGCCTTTAGTTGTGACATTGTGAGCATCACCATCATCCTTCCATTTTATGTCTGTTCACTCTAAACAACTGGTGAACTTCTTATGACTGACAGGCCTTCTGGGTCATTTATTATGTGTCTGAGTTTCCTTCACAATCACTTATGCTTAATAAATATCTTCATAGCCATGGTACTCATTTTAAATACTGGCAAAATAACTTATATTAAATGTCTTGTGTAAAGCCATATGAATTATCTATACTGGTCCTCTATTCCAGCAGAATAAATGTTGGCTCTTGGTTGAACCTAAATGTCATTAATATGCTTTCAATGAAACTATCCTCTGGCAAAGCATGCTCTGTTATGACTGCTCTTAAAAATCTGTTCTACTCATGCATGCTAGCTCTATTGTCTGACATATTATCACTTTCATATTTTAATGACATTCTCTTTAATCCAATTTCACTTATCTTTAGATTCACTGTCTTCTAACAGATCAGTCCATTTTAATCATAGGATATCTTAAGCTGCAAGAAACCTAGGACCTCAGTATCCCTTTAAGCTCTAGAGTGAACCTGGTGTGAGTTTTCTGACTTCTGGATTAAAAATGTGCCTACCAATTTGCTTCGTTCCTTTGAATAACACCTTGTGAAAAACCAACATTTTTTTTTCCTATGTTTTCCCTCCTGGGAAATTTTCTTTATGAAAATTCTTGGAGCCCTCTATACAGCCAGAGTATAGTGCTGACGCCAATATTCTTCCTGATATTTCACAAGTCTATTTTAAGAGATCACAGAAAAACAGGAAAACTTTGGGGAAAGGCGATAGAGTCTTTCCTTCTTTCATTCTAACACCACACAGTGATTAAGAGCCATCTCAGAGGGGGAAAACCCAGAGAAAACATCTGGCTAAAAGTATGTGGTTTGCCTATGACCCTGACCCTTGAACTTGTAGCCTGAAGCATGCCGCATTTGCTTGTCATTTAACTGCATTGTCCAGCTTCCTGGGAGCTATTGCCACAGTTCCTCAGCCTGTCCCCTCACGGAGTAATTACTGTAGCAGCACTGTCTTCGAATACACAAAAGACATTTGATTACATTATGTGCTGCCAAGTAACTAAAATAAAAGGATTTCTTAGGCTGTCCTGTCTTCCCTTTAGTTTTTATGGCCATTGGATTGTCAGAAAGAACCATAACAGTCCAAACTATCCATGGGAGCTAGAAGGTCGCAGCTTCTTCCAAGGGAGCGATGCTGGCGTTCAGCCTTGTCGGGCTCTTACCTGGCAGTCTTCAGGTTGCTGCTTGCTCAGGGCGTGTTCCCGAGTCTATGGATTGATTTCCCATGTCTTACCTCTCAGCTGTTCCTGGTCAGCCACATCACACTGGACGAACAGAGTCTTCTGAGGTTCGAACTGCTCATCCAGGGCAGCTTTACACTTTACACCTGCCTCGAGATTCAAATCCACCAAGGCTACCTACAAACAAGAAGAAAGAGGGAGCAGGTCTTGTGTGCAGCTCTGCCACACCAAGCCGCGGGACACACAAGCAAAGAAGAAACAAGACGCTCCCTTCTTAGACCTCAGAATGGGCTCATCCAAGTTCGGGTTCTCTGCCAGCCAGCGGCGTTGGAGGTCTGCTAGCGAGCCTGGAGCTTTGCAACCCTCGGGGCTGGGGCTCCTCCGGCGTGTGGGTGGACAGAGAAGTCCTTACCTTGGCGCCATGGTGTAGCAGAGCCTCGGCAAAAGCTCTGCCTATGCCCTGCGCTGCACCGGTCACCAGGGCCACTTTGCCGTTCACGTGCATGGTGGGTCGCGGCTCCGCCGGGGGTGGGCGAGCTCCGCGTCTCGGCGCTGCTGCAGCTTTTATGGCCCCCTCTGCGTGCCTGTGCAGCGGCCCTAGGAGCTCTCTTGCCAGTGGGCGGGGATGAAACTGTCAAACCAGCGCCTAGGAAACTGTCCCTCTGTCACCTGCCCCCAAGCACCCGGGTGGACCCGAGGTGACTTTTGCCTTCTAGGCTTTCCGCTTTTGCCGGTTCCCATGGGAGAATTTGCTCCCAAGCCCCTGGTTGCTTGAAGGTGCTGAGCTGACGGAGGAAACGCAGAAAGGAAGGAAAAAAAAAACCAAAAACTTTCTTAAAAAGTTTCTTGCACTACTCAAAGGCTAATCCTATAGGAGAGCAGAGGAGAGGCCAGGGAACTGGGATTTCTCCTCCCACTCTCGACAGATACTGAGCTACAAGCAAGCAAAAGAATGAACACAAAATGTTAAGGGACGATGCTCTCTCTCTCTCTCTCTCTCTCTCTCTCTCTCTCTCTCTCTCTCTCTCTCTCTCTCTCTCTCTCTCTGTGTGTGTGTGTGTGTGTGTGTGTTAAAGCTTTTGCATCATTTCTCATCTCATAAACGAATATTGCTGTAAAGTAGGAGTGAGCGATGATGACTTCATTTACTGGCGTTTTGTACAAATATCGGGCATGAGAGTTTAATTTTGCTCTGACCTTAAATTGAATCATATTTCAGCGCCAGAGCTTTAAGAACTCCCTCAGCGATCCTGTTTCAGATCTGTGTCAATTGTGTGTCGTCTTGGAAGGTCCGTAGGCATGCCTTCGCTTAGACTGTCAGCATCCCTGGTAGCCTGATGTATTGTGGCTTTGGTGGAAGCTTACTCATTGGAAGGTCCTGGCCCGCAAGGCTCAGTTTCTAGAGTTGGGTTGGAGCCCCCTCCTCCCCCTCCCCAAGCCCTGCAAGAACTGGAGCGCTGTGTGCCAGGGCGCAGGTCCACTGACTAAGCTTCGCCCTTTCTCACGTTCACAGCGGCAGGCTTCAAAGTACATTCTGTCAGTTCAATTCATTGGCATCTATTTTCATAAACAAAGAAATCGGAGCACTCCGGGCAGCCCGAGATTAACAGCAGAATGAATTCTTTGTGTACTTTGCCTGCTTATAGAAGGAAATCTTAGGGAATGTGCCTGGTTCCTCAGGGAAGTGTTTGGGAAGGTTGCATAAATTCGAGTTGGTGTTGAGCCAACTGGTTTCAAAGTTGCTTGAAACTCGATCTTGAAAAAAAAAAATGTTGAGAAAAGAGGGTAGGAAGATATTTATATTTCAGCATTGTACTGAGAAGAGGAAGTGGAGAGACAGTATTTTAAATTTTTTACTTTATTCAGAATTTCATGCATGTATACAAGGAAATATGACCACCTTAACCCCCAATTTGCTCCCACCAAGGTCCTTATGCCCCACCAACCCCTCCTCTTACTTTTCAAGTAACCCACTAAGTTCAGTTCGTCCTGCCTATCTGTGCGTGGATATGAGACCAGGCACTGAAGCTAGGAAGCTCACCAGTGGCTACATATGAGGGCTCATGTTGAAGGAGTAAAGCAGAGACAAGAAATAATAATAAAGACAAATAACAGAAAGCCAGCCCAAGTCTAGAAACCGAGCCTTGCGGGCCAGGACCTTCCAATGAGTAAGCTTCCACCAAAGCCACAATACATCAGGCAAAGGAAGAAAGAAGTGTTTACTAATGCCCAGTGCTTTGAGGAACATGAGGTGGGGGTGGTGGGGGTGGGGGTGGTCGGTGTGGGGTGGGGTGGGTGGGGTGAGGTGGGGTAGGGTAGGAGTTTGGCAAAACATTTTTTAGTTTGCTGGGGCAATAATGGCTAGTATGAGTATATTTAAAAGGCACAGCACTTAGTGCTGAAATTTTAGGAGAAAGGAGCTGAGTAGAGGAGAGATTGTGTTAGAGCCATGACCATCATTACACAACATGGGCTGGGTGGTAACTGGGGAAATTAGAAGGTGATTAAGTTTTTCTTAAAAAAAAAAAAAAGAGGTGATATTTTCTAGTTCCATCCATTTGCCTGCAAATTTCATGATGTCATTGTTTTTTACAGCTAAGTAGTACTCCATTGTGTATATGTACCACAATTTCTTTATCCATTCTTTGGTTGAGGGACAGCTAGGTTACTTCTAGATTCTGGCTGTTATGAATAATGCTGCTATGAACATAGTTGAGCATGTGTCCTTGTGGTATGCTCGAGCATCCCTTGGGTATATGCCCAAGAGTGGTATCATTCAGTCTTGAGGTAGATTGATTCTTAATTTTCTGAGAAACAGTTATACTGATTTCTAAAGTGGCTGTACAAGTTTGCATTCCCACCAACAGTGGAGGAGTGTTCCCCTTGTTCCAGATCCTTTCCAACATAAGCTGTCATCAGTGTTTTGATCTTAGTCATTTTGATAGCTGTAAGATGGTATCTCAGAGTCCTGAGTGAGGTAACCCAGACTCAGAAAGACAAACATGTACATACAAACACGTATATATTAACTTATAAGTGGATACTAGTTATAAAACAAAGGATAACTAGACTACAACCAACAGCTCCAGAGAAGCTAGGAAACAAGGAGGACCCTAAGAGGGATGTACAGATCACCTTGGGAAGGGGGATCAGAGGAGATCCCATGAGTAAACTGGGGATGGGGGGCAATAGAGGGTAGGGGATGAGAACATGAGGAATGGGATGGTCAAGCTGGGGGAAGGATGGAGTGGGAGAGCCATGAAAGAGATATCTTGATAGAGGGAGACATTAAGGGGTAAGGGAGGAACTTGGTGCTAGGGAAATTCCCAGGAATCCTCAAGGACAACCTTAGTTTAGACTACTAGCAACAGTGGTGAGGGTGCCTCAACTGGCTTACCCCAGTAGTCAGATTGGTGAATACCCTGTCATCATAAAACCTTCATCCAGTAACTGATGGAAGTAGATGCAGAGATCCACAGCCATGCGAGCTCCGAGAGTCCAGTCAAAAAGAAGGAAGAAGGATTTTATGAGCAAGGCAGGGGTGGGGTGGGGGGTCAAGATCATGATGGGGAAATCTACAGAGACAACTGAACTCAAAGGAAGTCACGAACTTTAGACCGACAGCTGTGGAACCGCATGGGACTGGACTAGACCCTCAGCATGGGAGAGACAGTTGTGTAGCTGGGTCTATTTGAGGGGGCCCTGGCAATGTGATTGATCCCTGGTGCATGAGTCGGCTTTCTGGATCCCATTACCTATGGTGGGACACCTTGCTCACTCCTGATAAAGCAAGGAGGGGCTTGGTCCTGCCTCAACTGAATGTACCGGACTTATTTAGCTGTCCCTCTATGGGAGAACTTACCCGGTTGGAGGAGGCTGAGAGTGGGGGAGAGAGGGAAGAGGGATAAGAGGGGATCTGTGGTTGATATGTAAAATGAATTTAAAAATTAATAACAAAAGAAAAGGACGGTGTTGATTTAGACTGAAGACTGTGTTAAGGAGAAAAATAGGAGTTTGAGGGTGAGATTTTAAGGTGACTTTGTGGGTGTTGCTCCTTCTAGCCTGCCTCAGATTCCTTATTTGTTAAGTAAGAATTAAGCAATGCATGTGAAGCATTACCACAGGGCCTAGAACAGAATAATAGCACAATAAATATTCATCTTAACAAATGGTTTCTAGATTGTTCATAAATCATACACGAGAGATGGGAAACAAGGACTTTTCTTTCTTTCTTTCATTTATTTATTTATTTTTTATTTATTTATTTTTTTTTGTACCTAAGAAGACCTAGGACTTCAAAATCGACTTGTTAACCTTCCTTATCCATCTCCACTTTCCCACTACCGATTTCTGATTGCTTCAGTTGAACCTTGCCTGTTATGACAGCAACAGCACTTAGGCTCCTGAATTTATCTGTCCTTAAATTTCTTCAATTCAGCTTCTATGCCAAACCAGGAAAAGTTCTAAAGACGTCGATGGGCTCATGTTTCCCCATTCTGATGATGAAAACTCTTTAACTCCAGGGCATTGTATATGATCTAATCAATGCAGTATATTTATCTGGTAGCCTCTCACTGCATTCCGGGAAGAAGTATCGGTTACAACACAGTCCAATCTCCACCCTCATGACCTTGCCCTGAAAGACTTGCTCACTGGATCTCCTCCTCCCCCTCCCATTTCCCTTACCTGTTTCTGTCATCAGCTATCCACCTTTCCATTGATTGTACTTAGTTGACCCTCTGAGCACCTCCACAGAAGAAGGTTGTGTCTTTTTCTCTGTGTGTCTCCCAGTATCTGGCCCGAGTGTGTATGTGTGTGCTCAGTGCATGTTAGATGAAGAAAAGCAGAGGTGGACACGAGTCATGTCAAGAGAAGATGGATAAGTTTGCTTGCATGCTGAGATTTCAGCTACTGTGTTGATTTGCTTCACATATTAAGATAAGAAAAAAAATACTTTTAGAAAAATACTTTAAAATTTTAAAAGAAAGGTACATTTTGATTTAAAAATATCTACAGGCCATTGTATATTGTTGTCTAAAAAATAAAAATCCCCCAACATTCTTTATCCTGTAATGACACCCTGACTCCTCTGTGGATTTTGAAAAATGTGTTTCCACTTACCCGTGAATCGTGCGAATTGTATTAACTTGTGTTTACATGAACTACATATTTCCACTACCACAGTGAGTTGCTACTAAAAATGTGATTCATGGCTAGAAAGATGAGAAATCTGAGATTTATTATTAATATAACTTTGTGAGAACATTCCTATGATTGTTTTAGTTTTTGATCAAGATCTCTTAAAATGAAAACAAAATGTTGTGAAATTTCAAAAGGGATACTTATTCCCTAGGTAAAATGTAAGTATTGAATATTTATCATTTATAGTGGAAGGGTGGGGGTAGAAATCTCAAAATAGCAAATAGCTCAGACTCCCTGAGGCCATGACTAACACCTATCAGCCCTGTGACCCTCAGGAAACTATTTAGCACCACCAGTTCTGGCTTCCTTAGCAGCAAAATGAGGATAATAATAGTACCTATTTCATAAAGCTGTTGGGAAGACCATATAATAAGTTAAATACAATTCAAGGGCACAAGCCATTGACTGGTACCCGACACATGTTATATAAATGCTATTATACTTAAGTACTACACATGTATAATTGCATCTGTTATTTACAGCCACAATGTGAGGTAGTTCTTATTGTGGCTATTTTATAGATGAGAGAAACAGGTTTGGGGAGTCTGGAGAACTTGGTCCAACACCAACACCACTTATCTAGAAAATGGAAGGAGAAGGTTTTGACTTGGGTCTGGCTAATTCTAGAGGAGAGTATATTTTATTTTGGAAAAAAAATTTTTAACTATTTTGTCTTGATAAAATTGTCATGCTTGCATTCAGTCATGTCTACATATGTTTGCTTCCTCTTGTTTGTTCGATGGAAACAAGTACAGAGACAGGCAATTTAGTCACTGAAACACACAAACAGTGGCAGAGCAGCAGCAGCAGCAAAAACATGAAGGCCACGTGGGATAACTCTGGGATCTTGGCTCTTCCATCTGCATCCATTTTTTTTTTTTTTTTTTTTTTTTTTTTTTTTAGTATCCATGTGATGGGAAGGTAGTTCCCAAAGCCCTGTGGGAGCTTTTTAAGGGTCATTCAGATCCAAGGAGGTCATGAGGGTGGGGCTCTCACCACTCAATTAGTGTCTCTACTAGTAGATGAAAAGAGATCTTGCTTGTTCTTTATTGCTGAGTGTTTAGTTATGTTCTCTCAATTCTGCAGAGTCCTAACCACCAAGAGAGCCTGTATAGAGATGTACCTTCTCAACCTTGAACTTCCAGAAGATAAGCTAAAGACACTTTTTGTAATGGACCCAGTTTCCTTGATTTCATTACAGCAATAGAAAATGGATTAAGATACAAGCTGTCTACTTCTCTTTTTTTTTTCTTAAGATTTATTTACCTATTATGTAAACAGTGTTCTGCCAGCATCTATGCCTACACACCAGAAGAGGGCGCCAGATCTCACTACAGATGGTCGTGAGCCACCATGTGGTTGCAGGGAATTGAACTCAGGACCTCTGGAAAAGCAACCAGTGCTCCTAGCCTCTCCAACCCCATACCCTACACCCCCAATCCGCTGTCTTCTTTTCAATATCTAGTAAATTCTTGTACTTTCGGAATATACCACACTTATTCCATTTATCAGACTTATAAAGTAAACATTACTTTTTTTTCATTTTATAGATGAAGAAATTGAGATTCAGAGAAGGCAAGTGACTTGACTCATGATCGCCCTGAAGTTTGGCACAAATCCTGGCCCTTAAACAAGCCATAGGGCCCCAAAGCTGTTGCTTTTCTGCCAGGCTCAACTGCCTTACATCCAGGGTTTTGTTGTTCTTGATGTTGTTTGTTTGTTTTATGTAGCCTCTCTTTCCATTTGCTAGCTACGAGAGTGCTTCCTTCAGCCTCTCTGAGTCTGTTTCCTGATCCATTACAGGGAGAACAAATTGTCATTCCTTGAATCACCCACTGTCATGCCTAGCACTTACTTAGTGATGATGAGTAATTTACATCAGGCTTCTCCTTTGATGGTCCTATTTCTTTCTGGATTTTAGAGATAATATTTAGTCACAAACACTAAATGAATGAATGCTCAGATCACAATGGTAGATTTCTACTCCAGATTGCAAGTAAAATATTCCCAATGCTTCATGCTGCATTAGTGCTAGACTCTCTATAGGAAAGTATTGTAGATTTCAGAGAGGAACAGTAGAAATGTACATTTCACAGTTCTGAAGGCTAATTCTGGAGTTCCAGGTCAAAATGCTGAGAAGCTTGATTTCTCCTGAAGCCTAGTTACATGGCTTAAAGGTAGCTGCCTCTTACAGGGCATATATCTCACTGATGTTTTCTTTTGTGGCCAGATTTCTTCATATAAGGACACCAGGCAGACTGGAGTAGGAGCTGTCCTAATGTTTTCATTTTAAGTTAACCGACTTTTAAAAGCCTTTACCCTACAAAAATACTTCAAGAGCCAGAGGTTGTCAGGTGGCAGCAAAGAGAAACTGTCTTCTAGACGTAACAGGGGCACTATACTCAAGGCACTTGTTGCCCAGAGCAGCAACCAGTTTTTCTGCCCAGACTCCAGCATGGAACAGAAAGGAGCTCACAAGGCCCACCTCTAATGGAGAAGCTATGCACAGATAATGGACCCTAGGAGAGGGAGACTCAATTTTCTTTGAGAGTATGGCCCAAGGCAAGTTGAATATCTTCCAGTTTATGGCCCAGTACCCAGATGTACATGGGGAGCACAGAATGGGCTTGATGAGTTAATTAAGAATGAATAAACAGAGAGCACACAATTAGGGATGAGGGAGGTGGGGTGGATCTGGGAGGAGTCACAGGGAGAAATGGGATATGAATATAATCAAAATACTTTGTATAGAATTCTCAAGGAACTAATGAATTATCTTATTAAGAAAACAAATACAGGCCCCATCTTTATATATTATACTCACGTTCTTTGTTTTTGAGAGTTGGGTTTCAAATTTGGTGGTACCAGGCACAAAATTCCTCACATTCCAATCTGGAAATACAAGTCTGTTTAATAATTAAAATATGTATTGGAAAATTTTGTAGTCTCATTTAGATTAAACCAGTCTTGTGGTTTGAAAGTAACAAGGCATTTCATAATCCTATGAATCGGTGGTCGTATGCTGGTAATCTGTTGACAGGAAGCAAGAAGAAAAGAAATATATCTCCTATAAGTAACTGTGGGTAAAGTCAGAATAATTTTCTTTTTAACCTTTGTTCTTATATTGACTATCTTTTGCAAACAATGACTCAACAGCAACAGGATTTAGTATATCATGGATATTTAGAAGGCCAGGCAAATATCATGACAGGCTCCAAATAACTCAGTTAAGAATTAGGCCTCACTTCCTGCTTCTTGAAACTGAGCAGGCAGTTTCTGAGGAAGCCATGAACAAAGGACAATCAATATTTAATGCCCCTGCTGTCAGGGGCGAGGGAGACAGCATGTGCTAGGCCTGAGCTGGACCCACACATCAGCTCAAGGTAATAAGCAAATAAGGACAAAGCTCGGGACTTGTCCAGGCCTGTCCAAAAATGGAAAAGCTACAGCCCTAGTCAACCTCTACTGGCCCTAGCCAATTAGAAATGTACTAACATAATTTCCACTTGCTTAAGCCAATGTAGATAAAATGACCTAACTGCCCTAGGAATTCTTTCAGCTGTACTTAACAGCCTCTCTCATGGTCGCCATTTTGCCTTTGTGCCGTGTTGGATGTGTGGCCCCAGCATGCTGGTAGGTACCTTACTCTTGCTGATTGCATGAGTGGATGGTCTTTTGTGGGACTCCTCCAGGACCTTAACAGACTCTCAGGAGAGTTTTTGTAGAAGAGCTCAATCTAGTGAGGTGGGAGAGGCAGGTCTCCTACTGAAGTGTTATTTGTTCTCAGACTGGGAAGATGAGTAGAACAGATGTTAGGAAAGACAGAAAAGGGGTGGTACAAACAGGAGTCTCAGATCACAGTGCTGGAGACAGTGAGGGAGCATTGAGATATTGGTGGGGGTTGGGGGAATGGCAGAAGAGGAAGCTGGAGAATAAAACAAGGGCTAGAACACTAAGAACAGTGTAAGCCAAGAAAATGGATTTCAGATGTTTACCCACAAACAGCTGAAAATCACCGCATGGCTTTTAAAGCCGGAGAGCTTTCTCATATTGGTTATTTGCAAGTTTATGTTGGTGGCTCTTGGGGAAGGGACTGCCATGGGGGCAAAAGCTGCAGAGTAACTTATCCTCTCAGTTGCATAGCTATGAAATGTACAGTACCAGGAAGAAGCAAAGTAATGAGAAATGCCAACATGATGTCAACCACAAAAATTGACTTGACAGGGCAGAGGCAAGGGAGGAACATCAGTCACTCACATCTGTATTTTCTGCTTTTGAGTTCGTCATATTTTTCACAATAATGAAAACAGTATGTTGTGTATAATACAGTAAGCTTGTACATTTGCCTTTTAAATCTGAGGAAGGCAACTTCTTTGTGCTTGGCTGAACTATTCCATCTTTGAGAAGTAATTTATTCCTTTTGAACTGTTGGACAAGGTCCTAGAAAAATCTCTTCTGATTGGCACTTCTTCTGTTTGGTAATTCAACTGTCTTGGTCAGAGATGCATAATCACATTAGTCTTTTCAAATTTTACAGTATGACAAGGAAACACAACGCATGTTTTCCACACTTAAGGGATTGCGTGTATTGTTTTCAGACCTTCTTATGCTCAGTAGGAATAACGTCTTCATTCATTCTGAGGGTGCACTGGAGCCCTTATCAGATGGGAGGATCTCTGAAGGTCCTGGCACAACTAACCCATGGCTCGGCCTGCTCAAGTGAACAAGCAACGCCTCCATGGAGGAAAGGTTAAGAGTCCAGAATGTAACTATGTTGTTGATAGGTCATTAATAATTTGAGATTATTCCAGCAGAAGTCAGTGCCACCCTTGTTCTGTGTCTTAGAGTTTCTAACCATGGCTACTGTTATAAAGGAAAATATTTAATAGAGGTGGCAGCTTTCAGTTTCAGAGGCTTTAGTCCATCATCATCATGGTGGGATACAGCAGTGTGAAGGCAGACATGGTACTGGACAAGAAGCGGTGAATTTTACATCTTGCAGGCAACAGGAAGTGAACTCAGACACTGGGTATGCCTGAGACCTCAAAGCGGGCCTCCACAGTGCCACAATTTTTTTTTTCCAACAAGGCCACAACCACTCCAACAAAACCACACTTCCTAATAGTGCCACTCCCTTTGGAGGCCATTTTCTTTTAAACCACCACACTCTAATACACAGTAACAGAGAAGGTGGCTTTTAGTATCCAGTTGCCTAGATTTTGAAGAAACTCTTTGAAGTTTGTTTTTACCTTTCATTAATTCTTTGGATTTTGAAAGTAGGAAATTCATAAATTATGCATTTTAAAATTATCATTAAGGCCCTCAGATATGTTTTGTGGTTTTGAAATTTAGAACACATTAAAGACATTTAGATCCAGAACTGTCAGGAGCTGTAACTTGGTATTCTAAGCTGTAACTTGGTATTCTAGCAAATTTGCTGTCAAAAATGTTTAAGTGAATGAGCAACCCAACATTCACAAAATTGGATTTTGTTTTCTCACTTGTCCTATTAGGAATTGGGCACATTGGGTCAGGTTGTCTTCCCACTGAACACTCCTACCTTTCTTTGGTTTGTTTCTGCTTTCACCTCTATTCCATGTCTGCTGATTCATGATTTGCATGGCAGAGGATTTTAAATCATTGTAACAGTGGATGAGGAAAGGGGTGAACAGGGATAACAGGATTGAGAAGGGTAGAGTTTAGACTCAGGTGGCTGTGGTTTGTACCTACCCATTCCACTCACCACACACTCTCTGACCTGCAAATACTGATGAGGATCGATGCAGCCTCATAACAACATAGTTGAACCATTAGAAGAAGATATGGCAATTTGTTATAACATTTGCTAATATGATACAGTTTATAATGTATGTCTGTCATGTTGTGTCACACAACACTAAATGCAATAAATAATATATATGTCCATTGCTGTGTGATGACTTTTCTGGGGAGACACAATACACACATCTATTCACCCCAGATAGGGAAGCCACAATCAACCAAAGTATGTATACCACCAAGATCCAACTTGATAAGCCAATCTGTTTTATCGGGGTTGTTTACTGGAGTGTGGCAAGGGATTACTATCAGGAGCAGAAGGAACTCAAAGACAGCTGCATCATCACCTAAGCTTCACCCCAGCATGAGTGAGCACAAAAGCTGGGACTCTGGAGTGCCCTGCATAGCCTTCAGGCAGGTTGGAGAGTGTTCTTTCCAAGTGATTGAAATCCCTTCCAGGCAGCTGGTCCGGTCTCAGAGTCATCCTTGCAGAGCTCGTCTGAGAGGGGCTGTCAGCAGCAGTTTGGGTCGTTTACTCTTGGGAAAAAGGGGCCTAGTGAATCTGATCAGTTTCAGGGCCTTCCCAAAGCTATTTTGAGTTGTTTACCTTCCGGCTTAAGGAGCTTCCCTGGAATGTGAAATGTTTCGATCTCAGAGGGAATTTTATGCAATAGAATATGAGGGACCTGAGTCTTATGCGGAACCTCCTCTTTAGACCAGTGGCTTATGAAGAGAGAGTCACAGCATAAACTTTTTCCCACGAGAAGACAGATTTACTGCTAAGATAACAAAGAACTCACGCATTATTGTCTTGGAGCTGGGACTGGTTTGGAGTCAAGATGATTTAATGGCAGGCAGTACTAGTGAAATGTGTTTTAGAGTTTATTTGGTACATGTTGTGAGTATTCTGTCATAGGGCTTGGAACATGCGGCAACTTCTGAAACTGTCTTTATCAAAACTGACTGTTATCCTTTCTTTTGCTTCATGGCTCACAATAGGTCACTTATTACTGAGGAGATGGGGGTAAATGTGTTTGAGAAGATTATCCTTAAAAAAAAAAAAAACACAAAAAACTAGAAGGTTTGAAATTTAAAAACATGTTTACACATTAAATAACTCAAAATTATTCAGCTGAATATTGGCACTGAAGTTATCTTTTGGGGAATTTTATTTTATGTCAATACACTGGCTCGGTTGTACATTTACTCAGTTTTAAAACTGTTTTCCTGATTGTGGTCAATTTCATGTATATATGAATTGTGGTACAGAGTATCAAACACAGGGCCCAGAGCATTCGAGCCAAGCGCTCTGTCACAATTATACCCCAAGCCCCCAAAGCCTTTTGAAACTACAAAAGTGAAAACGTACTTTGTATGGTAAGAATAAACATACAAGTTAATGATAGACAGATCCCTACAGATTTTAATGATAACTGTGTCAGTAACCTTGGGGTTCCTGCAGCCATAGAGGTGACAAGAGAGAGATTTAGACCAGGAGGGACAGAAGAGAAAAAGGCAGAGGAGAGGGAGGATGGAGTGGAAGAAGAGAAGAGGGAGAAAGGAAGCAAAGCGGGAAGGGAGGAAGGGTTGAGGTGTCAGTATTTTCGTGGACAGCGCCTCCTAACCTGGGTGTGGAGTGAGTCTCTGCCTGCTCTGAAGCACACCGCAGGAACAGTGTGCTTCCTAATCGACTAGATAACCATGGTGGGTAACTGAGTTGGCAGCAGGATAATATCGGGTATTTTCTTAGTGACCCGCTGTCAGTTTTGTGTAGTTGGGTGAAGATAATATTTTTACAATCTTGCTAACATTTTTTTTCTTTAACTAGACTCTTGGGGTGCAGCTGATCTCATCTGTTTTGTTTGGTAGGTAGATCAAATCTGAATAAAGCCAAAAGACATCTTCTACTTGGTTCCTCATCTGTTCACATCACTATGTCTCATCCCACTTAAATAATCTGATATGGAAGCTCAGCAATCCAGTTTTTTTCCTATGGAGCTCTCTGCATTACAAGTAATTTTACTCCAACTATGAAGTTTCTTGTATTGCACAAGCTTTTCTTCCTGTCTGTAAGATGAGAATGCTTCTGTTACATCCTACTTGGGTTCTTTATAGAAATTTTGGCAGAATTGATGATGTGAAGATAATGACAGGCAAATGTATTTATTAAAAAAGAATGCATTATTAGGCCTATTTGGCATTGCATTAATATTTCTGGCCCATTATGAATTTCTGCTAGACAGCAGAAACACTTTGTGTTTGTTAGTTTTGAAATGAAAGTTGTGTAAGAATTATTGCTGATAGCCAAAAATGAATGAAGAGACCTGTCACTGGAGGGTAATTCATTCTTTATCATGAAACAGAACTGGCCAAAGGGAAATTTAAAAACTTCGGTTTCAGTGGTGACGTCACTATTTATGATCTGTTCCAATTACTTTATAGATGAGATTAAAACTATTATTAATTCAGTGTTTTTCTTTTTTGCAAAAGTTATTAAAAATGCATCTAGAAGCTAGATCAACTTTTCTGGGAAGTATTCTTTCTATCACATAGTTGTGTATATAAAGAAAACAATGGGATCTACAGTAACTCAGTTACCTAGAAATCCCACATTAGGCTAGAGCAGGTTGACATATATTAAGTGCTCACTTTGTAATAGGTATTTGTAGTGGGTAGCCATTCCAGCTTTGATCTGAAACTTCCAACCCCCATTGAGGCTTCGGCAACTGTCATGCCTACAAGGCAGGGCCAAGGAAGGCGCCTGGAGACCCAAGATCTGGATGGGCCAGCTCGCTCTCTCTGTTCCTGGACCCTGGACGGTGGAGGTGGACTGAGCAGAGCTCCAGAGAACACCGCTGGACAGCGATACACCTTCCCCAGACCCTGCGGCCTACCTATCTCTTCATTTGTAAGTTACCCACTAAATAAATCTTCCTTTTAACTACATGGAGTGGCCTTAATAATTTCACCAATAGGTATTATTTTTAGAGTTATATATTATCTCATTTATTCTCTAAAGCAATGGTATAAGTTTCTATGAAGATGGACAGCTTTTTCATTATTATGAAAGTGAGGACTAGAGATATTTGGTAAATTACATGGCATCGCACCCTTAATCAATGGCGGAGGTGGCCATTAGGAAACCACCTTCACCTTATGCTGTAACACCGACTGTACTGCTGTATATCTGAGGTTTTACCAAATGTCCTGACACTCATTATCTAACGATTTCACTTACAGCCTTTCCTCAGATTTGCAAAACTCATATTTTGGTGCCAAAATCTGGGACCAAACTCAGAGTTGTTGCAACCTATTTACTTACAAAAACATTTTAATGATGTTAATTTTAAAATACTTAATAGAGAATATACAAATCATTAAATACTTCATGTATGTATCCAAAGAAACACTTTCATCTATCTGGAAGAGATGTAATAATTTAAGTGAATAGGTAATCAACTGTATATTTCACAATAAAATTGATGTGCTATAAAAAAAAAAAAGAAGTACAACATGTATTGTGTGGTGACAGGGATTTTAAAAATGAAGATGATAAGTTCACAAGAGTTAATCTGGTGATTGTAAGTAGAGCCCTTTGGGGACAGCACAGACTGAAAGGTTTTAGTAATTAGGGTGTGTATTTTTGTCTGTTTATGACAAAGAACAAAGCATGTGAAAAATACTTAACTATGGATTGTGAGCTTATGAATTCGATGAATTAAAAGGGGAATGGTAACGACTCTGGTAAAGTCTAATACTAAGGATGAACTATTTTGTACACAGAGCACCTCAATACTCCTATTTGCAAAAGAAATGCCGGAACTGGTATGCATCTTTCCAAACTGAGGCTATAAAAACTTCAACAGAGAATATGAATGGAGCAGGAACGGAAGCTTCTTTTCTCCTGGCTAGAGCCCGCACAGTGTTGGAAGGTTCTATGTAGGCTGTTGGGAGAAAATTATCATTAACAGTCTTATTGCACTATGAACCCCGTGAACTGCAATACAAGCCAACTACACAAAATAATCCTGTTGATGCAATAATGGCAAGTCTCTCACGGTGGTAACCAACCAATTTCATTTGATGATTACTTCACAGGAAGGAATTCACATCTAGACAAAAATTCAAGACTGTGAAGACCATAGATCCTTGTGGTTAAAGCTACTGTTGTTGTTTCACTAAAATGGCACATGATAACTAAATTGCCTTTTAAACACCAATGCTCATGGCCATATATTAGTGGTAGGTACTGTCAGTTTGGGTCAGAGAAACTTCCTTCTTCATTGGTCAGTGGTGACTGCATTGATTCTGAACTGCTCAAAATACTGAGAACAAAGGGCTATTGAATGCCCATCCATGAATGTGACATTTGCACCATCCCCTCAAGATTCAAATAACATAATAGAGGAAGTGGGCAAAAGAATGAAGAGTTGGAAGAAGAGCAGTAGAGAATGCTGTCTTCTAGAATGTTGACTTCTGGGTCATGAAATACTGAATTCACAGCAAGATATGCATAAGTTTGGGGATATCAACACCCTGTCATGGAATTAGAAGGGGTTCACGGTGTCCTATTCCTAATTGAAAGATTTATATACAGTTGATGGTTGATGAGAGATGGAGAGACATTTTCTCCAGTGGTGTAGCTACTAGTGAGGTGCCCTTGAACCTGTAAACAAATTCTTATCCATGCTTCTGCAAACAAATCTAGTAATACTGGGTCACACAAACAACAAACAGCAATAAATTTTATTCACACACAGTTACATTAGAAATGGCAAGTGTATTTGCCAATAGTCACATGCCATGGAATTTCCATTATTCATAGGTCCCTCCCTTTAAAAATTCAAATTCCCAGTCAAAGTAAATGAAATTTTGGTTTTTAGCATCCAGAATATTCAATTTTGGCTTTTATTATCTAAAAATTCCACATTTTCCTTTGAAGATATAAGACTGGACAAATTAATTCATAATGAATACACAATATAAGAAATTGATTAATAATGAATTTACATGTGATAAAAGACAATTGATTCAATGGAACATTGAGTTTGTTCGTTCTTTGGACATGAAAGCATACTGACAAGAGATGAAGCTGGAAAAATACACATGAGGCTATGATAAGTAAAACTATCAGTTGCCCAGAAGTGCCATCTGAATGGTGTTAGCAAGCAGTAATGAGACAGGCGACTTATGAATTCACTTGATAAAGTAATGTTTTGTTATTTTCTTTTAAATGGTTTAACACTGTAATACATTATATAATGAATTTTAGTCATTTCCATACCTTGTTCTCATCTCTCGTCCAGCTCTTTCTCCCACTGAAATTCTAATCTTCCTCTCACTTTCCTGTCTCCCACTAAGGTTATTTTAGAGTGTCTTGTTTAAATAAAATTATGAACTGGATTTTTTTTTTGGTAATAACTTTAAAGTTACAGAAATATTTTAAAAATTTCACAAGGAACTGTTTGTGTTGGGTCCATTTGATCGAAAGTTGTCAATATAACGTTCTTTCATCCCAGAATATTTTGGGCCTGCTGATAGTACAGTCTTTCTCATGTAAACTCAGGATAACCATCATAATTCAAATTTAAGGGAACAAAGGTTTAACAGAATAGATTCACACTAATAAGTTATTTCCTTTCCCCTCCCTGTGATAGATACCATATTATCATTATATTAATAATATTATTATAAGTAATTATAGCCTTATAAATGTACTGGCACACACAAATTTGCCACTTTATTGTATTTTTGCAAACAATACCATTTTTAATGTTTTTGTTCTATCCAGATGATCAGTCTATATAAAACATTACTAACATTGATTTATTTGTTATTCAATTGTCAAAATGCTGCCAATGACTTTGCTAACAATATGAAACAAAACTTCACATTTAGATGTAAATAAATTTTCATTGTGTCCATGTAATAGTTAATATAATCTATATTTAAACACATTTTTTATAAATTCTATAATTTTTGTTCATGGTAAGTGAGATTTATTTTAATTTAGCTATGACTTTATATGTGCTTGCTCTCTTAGTCACAGAATTACTTTAAGTGATAGCACTATTCCATGAAAGTACATGCCAAAATCTTGATAAGCTAGTTTTCTAAATTCCTACACCTCAGCACTGATTTTTCAGTTTTACATTTTTCTTGCAATTTTTTCTTTTAATTTCCAAAAATTAAATTTTCAGAATTAATAGAATATGCTAGATTATTTTACAAAAAGTTGACACCAATATACAAAACTACCAAATAGCTGGAGAGAATCCATATTCTTTCTACCTAATACTGTCACTCTTTTAAGTCTTTTCCAAATGTAGGTAATACAATTAAATGGTTGTTTATATTTGAATTCTTATTACAAGTGGTCCTGAATACTTTTTATATGCTCATTACATATAAAATTTACTTAGTAAATTGTCAGCTTGTTTACTACATCCACTTTTTAACATTTGGATTTTTTTTCATGTGATAATTATTAGCATTGTAAAAGAGCACTTACATTTTAAAAATGTGTTTTAAGGTATTGTCCATTCAATGACATGGTATCTGATATTGTAAATAAACTACCAAGTAGTATGCTGGAGACAGAAGAAAAAGCTCCTGGTGATGAAATTATAGATGATAATAAAACACTGAGGAAGAGCTCATGAAGCTTCATAACGTATGCCTTTCTGTTGCCCTGTATTAATAATGTTATGTGTTAATAAGGATAGATTAAATGGAACAAGAGAAACATTTTTTCAAGAGCATAAGAATATATTAAAACACTACATCAAATATCATTAGCTTACACGTTTTCTTGTAATAGACACAAAGCAGAAATAGTACAAGTGTCCATCATTAGCAGATGAGTAGATAAACTGTATGTAATCATACAAACACTGTGTAGTGATTTCCTCTATTGTGTAGTGATTTCCTCTAAGGCATCTTGGAGGAAAGCCCATTAGGATACAAGATGTTATAAAGTGAGGTGAATTCTCTCCTGCAGGAAGTTCCTTAATCTCAGACACAAACAATTCAAAGTCTTCAGGAAGTCCCCCAAACTGATGAGATAGACTAGAATCCTTCCTCCCCAAGCATACATATACAAACAGCAAAGACCAGCTGAGCTGCTTAAGTGAAGTTGAGATCAGCTGAGCTACCTGGAAGGAGCTACCCTGACATGCTTGAAAGTGACAGTGTCCAAGCCTGTTGAGCTGCCTCTTGGTCGTTCAGCACACTCCAGGTTTCCAGCTTTTGTGAGCTCGCACTGATGTCAAAGTGAGCTTGCACTGATGTCAAAGTGAGCTTTTGGTGTTACTCCTGTAAGAAATTTCTCACTCATACTCCTGTAAGCAATCCCAATGAAAGATAAAAGCCATTGCTTCACCACCAAGTTGAACTTAGGTGATATTCTTACTTTGATCTGTTGTTGATTCACTTATCTCGGGCGAATAGACTGTTTATATCTCTCCAGGAATATTGCCACATATTCCTGTGACAGCAGCGGAATACTAAGTAATAGAAATAAAATATTCACAAGAGCCGCACTTACGAATCAGAATAATTTTTAAAAGACACTCTATAACCGAAATAAGATGATCATCCGGAAAATGTGAAATAATTTACTTAGAACGTACATAAGTCATTGATTGGCTGGAGGGCTGGTTCTTAAATGGGGAAAATTACAAAAGGGTGCAAGTAAATACAATGATAGTGGACATGTTCTTTAGAATGATTATAATCATTTCATAGGTTTAGGATGTAGCATGTATCCAAGTTAGTCCAGCTTTAGACATTAAATATAGGCTCTTGGCTTATTAGTTATACTTCAATAAGGCTTTAAAAGCAATCTTGAAGTTATCATCTATCTGTTTTGGAACCAGAATTTTTGTTAACTGTGGATTGACTCCACCATGACTGACTTAGGGAAGCCTTGAAGCTCTAGTCAGAAGTACTTGCAAACAATAAGAATATTTTTTCTCCCATTCTCTTGACTGACCAAGGATATCTATGAGGTCATCACAAGAGTAAACAAAATCTAATTTGATTTGACAATTATGTATATTCCAGGGAAAACACCAGTATAAAGTGAGCCTTCTTATCACACTTAGCCACCAACCATGGCACACCTGTGGACATGCTCTCTTGAGTGCACCTTCCCGGCTATGATGCAGTCTTTCCAGATCATACCACTAAGGTCTTCTCTCCCTTCCTTCCTTCTTTCCTTCCTTCCTTCCTTCCTTCCTTCCTTCCTTCCTTCCTTCCTTCCTTCCTTCCTTCCTTCCCTCCTCCTCTCCTCCCTCCCTCCCTCCTCCCTCCCTCCCTCCCTCCCTCTTTCTTTCTTTTTCTTTCAGTTTTTTGATATAGAGTTTCTCTGTGTAACAGTCCTTGACTCTCTCTCCTGGAACTCACTTTGTAGACCAGGATAGCCCAAACTCAGAGATATCTGCCTGCCTCTGCCTCCAGTGCTGGCATTAAAGGCATGAGTCACCACTGCCTGGCTAAAGTCTTTATACTAATTGTGACTTCAGTCTGGCCATAGTAGTCTTACCACAAGTTACACCCTCAAACAAAATTTTGGGCTCTAGTGTACTTGTTTCCAGTATAGTGCCCAAGGAACAGTCCCTCCTGAATCATTGTGGGTGTTTCCTTTAGGAAAAAGGTTACTAACTTGTGATTTCCCCAAAGCAGTGTGAGCTGTCACAACAACCTCCCAATCCTCAGTGTGACTTCTGAACAGCAAGGCCCAAAATTATGCACCTGGGCCACAAATTAGCACCACAAAAATGTAGGATTTCCATAGGCAGTTTTCCTCAGCAATGCAAATTAGATAAACACTGAAAGTAGCTAAAATTATGTAATACCTCAGTCCAGGCCTTAACTAAGTTCAGGGATAGAAGTGATATTCCTCTGAGGGATTAAATTTTCTAAAAAAAAAAAAAAAAGGAAAGAAAGGGAGGGAGGGAGAGAGAAACACCTATGGGTTTTTTTTGTTTTTTTTTTTTTTTTGGTTTGTTTGTTTTGTTTTTTATTACGTTGGTGAGCCACACTCTGGAGGATTTGGGATAGAAATCAAAGAGCCTATTCACCACAACGCGGCAGTGATTTAGACTTGGCAAAGATCTTATCTTCCACACGTCAAATGTATTGCATAGTTCCTTAAAGCTTCTCACATAACGCGGAACTTCCCAGACATTTCTCCACTGTGGAAGTCGAGTGCAGTTCAGGTCCGTACACAGTTTCCCCCTCGAGGGCCCTTCCTTCCCCAGTCCTTACATTGACCGTGGAGGCTTTCACCACTGTGAACTGGCCAAGGTTGCATCAAGCCAAGGATTTATGTCTATTTACTACATTTTCATCAAGCCTGGCTGCAATGTGGACTCTGGCGAATTTTCCCTGGGGAGCTCTGGCAGAGCGAAGGATTCCTTGACACTCGGAATCTGCACAAAGGAGACCTTGTCCACATTTCCCCTCTATTTCTTCTGATTCCGAGTCAGGTTTGTTGTACACTGAAGCAGAATCATTGCCAACATGCCCCAGAAATGTCCTGTTTGGGCTAAGCTAGTATTCCGTGGTGCTCCGTCAAGCACAATATGTCGTTCAGCACCCAAACACACAGCTTGCCGGGATGAACTTTCCGGATGGATGGATGCCACTCTGATTCTATCTAACAAAGCACAGAAAATACCTGCTTGTCTATGGCTCCACCCCAACAACCCAGAGAAGAAATGCAGGAAAAGTGCTCCAGAGCCACACAGTACAGCTCCCTCTTCTTCCTTCTCAAAAAAACCCCTCTTCCTCACTAGAAGCTAGTAACGGCCCACGATCTTCTTCACCACCACACAGATGTTTTCTCCACCTATTGTTGAAAGAAGCCAGGAGCTTTGGGGGAGACTCAAGAGCATACTAGAAGTGGACAAGTGGACGTGCAGTTAGTTCACTGCTGCTATTGTCCCCTGACGGCCACCGGGAAGCAGAGTCACTAGAGGGTGGGGCTGATTCAGACCAACTTTCCCACACTCACCAGTATGATCAGAGTCCAGTGAGTTTGAAGATAATTTATCCTATTTCTAAAGACTGTTTTTTCCCTTTTCCCTGCCTACTGGTTTTTAAAGAATTGGTAGCTAAATAAATAGATTTGAGGTTACTTAGTTTGGATTCAGAATTGCATTGCATTGCATTACTTTTTTTTTTTGGGGGGGGGGTTCCTAGACAAGGTTTCTCTATGTCACAGTCCTGGCTGTCCTAGAACTCGCTCTGTAGACCAGTCTGGCCTCTGCCTCCCGAGTGCTGGGATTAAAGGCGTGCACTACTACTACTGCCCCACAAATTGGGTAATTTTTAATGTGAACTAAAGTCAAATTTGATCACCATCTTGAACATCTACTTTTTTGTGAGGAATAAAACAAAGAGAAAACAATGTTTGCATCTGTACCAATGTGATTCAAAAATGAGAGAATGAATACAGAGCATTTAACCTGTCTGATATGAAGCTGTAATAATTGTATGTTTACATTATGCAAAAGTCCTATATGTTACAATGACATTTCTGAAAGCCAATTCTTAAATCCCATAGTACCACGTGTGAGGTCATGTACACAAAGCATTTAAGTTTTTTTTTACTCATTTTCTTTTCAGTTTCAAAAATCGAATCACACAGGAACCCCAGAAGGAACTCCAGAAGGAACTCCACATCTGAACACTTGTCCAAGATATTTAAGTGAAAGAGAAACATATTCTTTTTTAATTAATTAATTAATTAGCTAATTAATTAATTAATTTTATACCCTGGCCTCAGTTTTCCCTCTCTCCTCTCCTACTGGTTACTCTCCTTTACCCCCCCCCCATCTGTTCCTACCCCTCAATCAATTCTTCTGTTTCTGCTTAGGAAACGGCAGGTCTCCCATGAGTATCAACAAAACATAACACATCCAAGTTGCAATGAGACTAAGCACCTCCCCATATATTCAGGCTGCGCAAGGTGATCCAGCATGACAAGTAGGGGCCCAAAAGCTAGTAAAAGCATCCGAGTCAGCTCCTGTTCCCACTGTTAGGAGTCCCACAAGAGGACCATGCTACACAGCTGTAACCTATATGCAGAGGAGTGCCTAGGTCAGTTCCATGCAGGCTTCCTGGTTGTCGGTTCAGTTTCTGTGAGCCTGGGTTTGTTGATTTTGTGAGTTTTCTTGTGGTGTCTTTCATCCCTCTGGTTCCTACAATCCTTTCTCCCTCTGTTCTGCAGTATTCCCTGGACTCTGTCTGATGTTTGGCTGTGGGTCTACATCTGTTTACATCAGTTGCTGGATGATGCTTCTCTGATGACCATTGGTCTAGGTACCAATCTGGCTACAGATCTACTATTGCTAGGAGTCTTAGCTGGAGTCTTCCTTGTAGGTTCCTGAGAGATTTCCTTGCACCCCCTTCCAGTAGTCTCTTTCAGTACTCTCCCCATAAATACCCCCCCCAAAACCTGATCACTTATGTTTCCATCCTCACCGGCACTCAGTCCACTCATGAAATCTCTTCTCAGAACTATTTTCCCTTCCCAGGGAGATTCGGGCATCCCTCCAGGAAACTTCCTTGTTACCTAGTCTCTCTGGGTCTGTGGATTGTAGCATATTTATCCTTTATTTTACAGCTAATATCTACTTAGGAGTTAAAACATACCATGTTTGTCTTTCTGGGTCTGAGTTACCTCATTCAGGATGACTTTTTTTTCTAGTTCCATCCATTTGCCTTCAAATTTCCTGGTGTCCTTGTTTTTACAGTGGAGTAATGCTCTATTGTGTAAATGTACCACATTTTCTTTATCCATTCTTCAGCTGAGGGGCATCTGGGTTGTTTCCAGGTTTTGGCTATTACAAATAAAGCTGCTATGAACATAATTGAGCAAATGTCCTTGTAGCATGATTGAGAATCCTTTGGGTATATGCCCAAGAGTGGTATTGCTGACTATTGTGGTAGGTTGATTCCCAGTTTTCTGAGAAACTGCCATATTGACTTTCAAAGTGCCTGTACAAGTTTGCACTCCCACCAGCAATGGAGGAGTGTTTCCCTTGCTCACCAGGATGAGCTGTCACTTGTGTTTTTTATCTTAGCCATTCTGACAGGTATAAGATGGAATCTCAGAGTCGGGATTTGTATTTTCCTGATGGCTAAGGATGTGGAATATCTCAAGTATTTCTAGGCATTTGAGATTCTTCTGTTGAGAATTCTGTTTAGATCTGTACTCCATTTTTGAAATAGGATTATTTGATTTTTTGATGTCTAGTTTCTTGAATTCTATATATTTTTGGAAATCAGCCCTCTGTCAGATGTGGGGTTGGTGAAGATCTTTTCCCATTCTGTAGGCTGCTGTTTTGTCCTATTGATGGTGTCCTTTACCTACAGAAAATTTTCAGTTTCATGTGACGTCCCATTTATTAATTGTTGAGATTAGTACCTGTGCTATTGGTATTCTGTTCAGGAAGTTGTCTCCTGTGTCCATGCATTTGAGATTATTTCCCACTTTCTCTTCTTTCAGGTTCAGTGTATCTGGATTTATGTTGAGGTCTTTGATCAACTTGGACTTGAGTTTTGTGCAAGGTGATAGAGTTGAGAAAGAATCAGAGTATCAACACCCTTTGCAATAGCCTCAAGTAATATAAAACATCTTGGTGTAACTAACCAAGCAAGTGAAAGACATGTATGACAAGAACTCCAAGTCTTTAAAGAAAGAAGTTGAAGAAGATATCAGAAGAGGGAAAGATCTCTCATTCTCATGGATCAGTAGGATTAACATAGTAAAAATTACCATCTTACCAAAAGCAACCTACAGATTCAATGTAATTTCCATTAAAATTCCAACACAATTCTTTATAGACATTGAAAGAACAATGCTCAACTTCATATGGAAAAACAAAAAATCCAGGACAGCTAAAACAATCCTGTACAATAAAAACTTCTGGAGGTATCACCATCCCTGATTTTAAGCTCTTCTACTGCACAGCTATAGTAATAAAAACTGCATGGTATTGGCATAAAAACCAACATGTGGACCAATGGAATCAAATCAAAGACCCAGATGTGAATCCACACACCTATAGACACCTGAGTTTTGATAAAGAAGCCAAAATTATGCAATAGAAAGAAGAAAGCATCTTCAAAAAAATGGTTCTGGTTTAAGTGGATGTCAGCATGTAGGGGAAACAGTCTAATTAGACTTCTGTACATATTTGATAGCCACAATAGGAATTATAAAGATAACTAAATGGGACTGTACACTTAGAGGGTAACCCTGTGTTCCTTGATTTGCAGAGTAATTGTTTATAATTCTGAATTACTTGAGAAAGAAATGTAACACACATATATTTCTGTTTTTACATATATTACATTAATATGGAAATGGAGGCTCATAAAGTTTTTATCAGTCAACTTCTTAAAACCAGTAATTGTATTTTGGATTTGGTCCTAGGTCTTCTGACTGCAGATTTCACATTTCCATGACACCATCCCGAATGATGTTAAAGTGAATTAACCAAAAATCTGAAGAAATGTACTGACCTTTTAATATTTGAGCAGTTCTTTCACTCTGAGAGTAAAAACTATTGGTGCCTTTAAAACATAATTAAGAAGTGAATAATTATAAAGTAAAATTTTTGCAGAGAAAAATTTTCTATAAGGCGATTGATAATTAGTGTAAAATTTCTAGGTGTATTAAATAATAGGCATCTTTTGACATTTAAACTTGCTTATTATCTTAAACTCTCTTTAATCCTGTTTAGTTGGTCCTTGAAAATAATACAGTACATTATCAACCACTATAGCCATCCAGCATAATTTTGGCCTTTTCACAAAGAGCTCATTTTGAAGTCTGAGACTCCATGTCCATGGTTATAAACGAATGCGGCTGTTGCTATAGGTTAAAAGATCTACTTGTAAGAATGAGCTGTCATTCAACTACCATTGAAATTTCATGCTGAGAGGTCACTGGATGGTAAAGCGGCATGATATGATTTAGGTTTCAAATTAATTATTCTGGGTGTTATGAAAAAATGGATATAAATAGCAAAAGTGGACAAGAAGCATCCTTTTAAAAGTTCAAAAATGTACATAAAAATTACTAAGTTGTCACAGCAGTGGTTAAAAAAAGAAAGAAGCGTGTAAGTGTGAAGACTATTCACAATTAAAGAGGACTTAATGGTAGTCAGAAGTGCTATATGGTATTCTAGTGGTCATGTATATTATGTCGAGGCAGAGATAAATATTGGGACTAAATTTCTGGCCATTAAAAATGAGGAAAGTAGGATTGCTGGAGAGATGGCTAAGTAGTTAAGAGCACTGATTACTCTTCCAGAGGATGGGTCCAATTTCCAGCACCCATGTGTCAGCTCACAACCATCTGTACTCTACTCTCAAGGGATCCAACTCCCTCTTCTGGCCTTCTTGAACTGCATGAACATGATGCATAGATATACATGCAGGCAAAGCACTCATACACATAAAATTATATATGTATATGTATGTATGTATAGATATGTATATGTATATATTAAAGAAGGAAATAGAAATGCCTGCATTCATCTCTCTTCAGGAGTTTGAACTAGTGCTTGGCACCAATACTTACCAATAATATCCTTCTGTATTTTTGATTCTATAAAAAGAATAGAAAAAAAGAATAATCCCTGGTTTGACCTAGTGCTTAGAATGGTAGGTAATGCTCAGTGCCCATTATTCCATGAATGTTAGGATATAGGAATGGTTAGGGTTCTTTAGTCACCAGGTGGCTGACCACATGGCGGTTAAGGAGAGAGCTGTAGAAAGACTCTGCTCGTCCATCCTGTGAATAACTCGGAAGTCATTCCAAGAAACATGTAGGAAGCAAATAGACTGAAGAAGCAACAACTTTTCTCAGGGCAAAGTAGACATGCTGGGACAGAGAAAGAGCGCAGTTCCCAAGACAAGGTGACAGGTAGACGTCAATGTTTACAACTGCAGGGAGCGGAAGCCAGGGAGCCTGATACACCAAAGCTGGTGTAGGAAAACCTAAGCAGTAATTGATAGTTTGCTAAAGGGCTAGTCTGGAGATTCCCAGGCTTCTGAGTTTTGGCTCCGTAAGTTCTAGCAGTTTCTCAAAGCATCAGGTCGAGATATATATATGTGTGTGTGTGTGTGTGTGTATGGGTGAAGCAGTAGAAAGTATGTATGTATATGTACATGTCCATGCATATGTATATGTATATGTACATGTGTATGTATATGTATATATGGCAGGGGTGAGGGGAGTAACTCCTTTGACCTATACCAGAGCTGTTTTTAACAAGGTCAGTGATCCTGTGAAACTAACTGCGAGTCTAACTGTGACTCTAATTGCGTGGGTTTAATTAGAATCTAACTGACTCAAGGGAAAGGAAATGCTCAACTCTAGTCCACTGTGGCTGTCCAGGGCCACCTAAAGGGGTGGAGAACTGATACCCAAACAACAATGAATAAAACACACACCCCCTCAAAAAAAAAAAAACCAAACAGCAACAACAACAGGAACAAAACAAACAACAACAAAACCAAGCCCCACAGACAAACAGCTGGCAGGTGCTTGTAAAACAGCACAAAGCCAAATCCCAGCACTCGGGAGGCAGAGGCAGGCGGAACTCTGTGAGTTTGAGGCCAGCCTGGTATACAGAACGAGATCCAGGAAAGGCGCAAAGCTACACAGAAACCCTGTCTTGAAAAACCAAAAAAAAAAAAAAAAAAAAAAAAAAAAAAAGCCACAGTCCTTAGAATAATACCAAGATCTAATAATAGGACTATAGAATGCTTCTTCTCACACACTATATAAGGATATTGTAAGACCTAATTATAGGACTATAGAACATTTCTCCCCACACACTCTACAATGGTATTGTAAAGACCTATTTATAGGTCTCTTTACCTACTACATCATATCCAGCTTTCAAGAAACAATTACAAAGGAAGGAAGCAAACAGAGTCTGTAGAGAAAAGTAAGAATTAATTAGTACCAGACTCTGATATATATCAAAGATGTTGGAATAATGAGACTAGTAAATTTAGGCAACTATAATTTCTGTGTAAATGGCTCTATGTATGTAGTAGACACTGTACGACTCTGGAGACACTCTAAACAGAAACAAAATTTTAACTAAAAATAAATACAAACTCTTATTTGTATACATCTACGAATATGTAAATTTTTGTATACGTATACAAATACAATACAAACTAAATACAACTGCTGTGGATTAATATGATAACAGAATTAAAGAATGCTTTGGATATCAGTAAATTATATACAGAGATAAAATTCTAGGAACCCTCAGTGGAATGAGATCTCACATACTATTGCCACTGCCCTAAACTAAGATAATCCTAGTTGCATTCTAAACACTTATCTTTATACCCATAGAGAACTGTAATTCTCACCCCTCATCAAAGAAGCATCTTTTTGTAGCAGATGGAGACCATTCCAGAAAACCACAACTGGTCAAAGTGTAGAGAATGGATTGTGGGCTTCCCAAAGAAATTAACATACCTATAACACAGTATCTACAACTGAGTCTTGGGTGACATCATCATGGAAGAGGGAGGTCAGAAAGATTAGAAGAGAGACAGAGGACCAGGAAGTCTTCTGTGAGATTTTGTTTCTTAAAAATGACAGGAAATCTGCATTCATGATACCTCAACAATATGGCTGCATAAATAAGACCCAAACAACGGCATCACCAGTTGGTATTCAGGGCAAATGGGTCTCTGTAGCAGGAATCTCAAAAGGTCTTATTAATAAAAACAAACCTGAGGCCAGTTATTGGGGTGAATGCTGGAAGATCAGAGAAGCAGAACAAGCCACAGCCACCTCACCTCACCAATTCCTCAGCTGATCCTGTTTCCTCAGACTGGAAGCCTCTAGTTTCTGGTCTTCAAAGCCTTATATACCTTCCTGCTTTCTGCCATCACTCCCTGAGATTAAAAACTCTTGTTATCATGCCTGGTTGTTTCCAGTGTGGCCGTGAACTCACAGAGATCTAGGCGGATCTCTGCCTCTGGAATGCTAGGATTAAAGGTGTGAGTGCCACCATTTTCTGGCCTCTATGTCTGTCTAGTGGCTGTTCTGTTCTCTGACTCCAGATAAATTTATTAGGGTGTATAATATATTGGGGAACACAATGTCACCACAGGTCTCTACCTCAAGTTGAACAACTACAGGCAGTTAATGACTGCTGAGAGAGGGAGAATTAATCTTCTTCAGGGGTGAGCCCTGAACAAGCAAAGCAAAATGGACTCATCGGGTTGTGTTTATGTATTTCTTCATTTACATATACAAAACAATAATACTTAAAGAAAGAAGCCATCAATTTGGGAGAAGGGCATGGGAAGGATTGGAGGCAGGAGAGGGAGGGGGATAATAATGTAATTATATTTTAATGAAAAATAAAATACATTTTAAAAGGAAACTTCCAGAACTTCAAAGCAAAAGGAAAAATGACCAGAGAGAGAGAGAGAGAGAGAGAGAGAGAGAGAGAGAGGAAAAGAAAACAAAATGTAATATCCAAGAATTGTGGCACTACTACAGAATATGTAAGTATATATGATAAGTCCAAAAGAAAGAGGAAGGAACAGAAAAAAACTATTAGAAGTAACAATTACTGACAGTTTCCTCACAGTAATGACAAAAACCAGACCACAGATGTATCAAACACAGAGAACACTATACAGTAAGGACTAAAATACATTATCAACAACTGCAGAAAGGTCAAATTACAGGAAAGTATTCTGAGGCCTATCACTTTCTAATCACAGAAATCACATACACATATATACATATGTATAAGTTTATATATATGTGTGTGTGTTTGTATATATTAGTGAATATGCTACAGACAGGAAAGAATAGAAAAAATGCCCAATTGAAATCACACACACACACACACACACACACACACACACACACACACACACACACAGAATTGTACAAAAGTAAGAAAAAGGAATAATGATAACTAGGAAACAGTAACAAATAAGGTAGATGTGATCCAAGTGTAATAGTAACCACTCCAAATGCCAGTAAACTTAATGTGATTAAAGACTGTCAGGTGAACCAAATAACAGATAAGCAAAAGACTCATTTTGTTAACTGAAAATTTACATTAAGTGTAACAATGGAGTAAAATATAAGTCACATGCTTATAGCAGTTAAAGAACATGATAGTTATATGATTTCAGATAAGATGGATTTCATGTTAAGGAAAGTCATCAAGTATAAATGAGGTACATTTTATTATTATTAAAGGGTCAGTTACCATGACTACATCACAGCCTGCAATATGTCTTCATTCAACAACAAAAGCATCAAAACATAGGGGAGAAAGCAGCAAGAACTGCAAAGACAAGCAGACGAGCTTTCTATTACAGTTGGAAACTTTAAGGTCATGCTATCAGAAACAAACAGATCCAGCAGCCAGAAAATCTGCAAAGACAGCTGAATTCAACACTGCCCCCAATCAACAGGATGTAAGTAACATTTACAAAGAAATTTACCCGTCAGGAACACAGCACACGTGTTAGCCGAGCTCACGTGTAACATTCCCCAAGAGACACCACAACTTTGGGCCATTAAAAACTTGCAGTTTAAAAGAAATAAAGATCATAAGTGCCTTCCTGAGCTAAGTGGGAATGAAAGGGTAGATGGAGGCTGAGAGCACACAGTTACTGTTGGATTAAACAACTACTTTTAAACTAACATCCAGGTCAAAGAAGAACTCTCCAGAGGAACTGAAAAAATATTCTTAACTAAATGAAAGCACGGCTTATCCAAAAATGTGGAATGTGGTGAAAGCAGGGCTGAAAAAGGAGATTAATAACACTGAGGACACAGATGAATAATCACTGATTTATGTTGAGTAGACCTATCGTTTATCACTGTACCTGGGAGTGGAAGCCAGCTGCATTCAGTAGAAAGGGGATTTAAGATTTAGAATTTTGATCCTTCCTAGGATGGTGGTAGGCTATGTGATATCTTTTCTTGCCTCTTGGCAACAGCAACTGGGAGAGAGGTAGAAAAGATATTTTAAACAGAAACTTCTGCCCTTTGCCTTGGCTATCAGACCACTGAAGAAATGGGTCCCGGGAAATGTAATTTCCCCAGAAATTTCTTGCTGGGAGAAGGAAAAGACTGAAGAGCTGGTGCCAGGCAGAGAAGGAACTTACCTTCCAGGAAGAGATTCCACAGAATTCTACCAACTTATAAGACCACCTTGAGGACCTTCATGCTGTACAGTCCAGAGCCAAGACAAATGATAAATGGATGATGGGAGGGACCACACAATGACCAGTACAGCTTGCAACTTGATTATATATCCCTCTTGACTTCTATTTAAAACTGAATCTTTTTTTTTTTTTTTTGGTTTTTCAAGACAGGGTTTCTCTGTGTAGTTTTGCACCTTTCCTGGAACTCACTTTGTATACCAGGCTGGCCTCAAACTCACAGAGATCCGCCTGGCTCTGCCTCCTGAGTGCTGGGATTAAAGGTGTGCATTACCACCAAATCTTATGTCATTACTCTGAAAACTTGGGAGGTGGGGGTGAGTGGGATAGTCTGTGGAGTCCTTTATTTGTTCCTCTTTCCAGTGTGGCTACATTGGATAAATTTTGTCTGTTCTCACTTTGTTTCTTTAATTAGCATATTGAAGATGCATGGATGGATCTATGCAACTTGTTAAGATTGCTAGTGCAGGAGCTTTTACCTGAAAACCTTCAGTAATAACTTCTCTCACTTAACTGTTTGATCTTGAGGACAAACATTTGGACATTTATAGTGTCTTGTGTTGCTAAGCTGTGATGGTCTCATATAGAGGAATTACTTCTGTTCTGGCATGCATTCTTTTTCTTGCATTCGTATCTCACTCATTATTCATTCTATTAAAGCTTACCTGTCCTGTTTTTGTCTGCTTTCTGGTTTCAGGATGGATGCTGCTTCCCTAAAGCAGAGGTTTTGCTGTGTTTTGTTTTTGACATGTCCCAAGTGTCTCAAACAGTCTACTTCCTATTCCTTAAACAATAAGGAGAACTCCAATTCCATGGTCTCCATGTTCCTGCTTGAGTTCTTGCCTGGGCTTCCCATGACGATGAACTGAAATCTGTAAGTCCAATAAACTCTTTCCTCCACAAGTTGCATTACAGTCAGAGGGTTTATCACAGCAGCAGACGCGATGGACCTCAGTGGATGGTGAATGATAGTTTCTGAAGAAGTTGGTGGAGAGGTAGAGAGAGAGGGAACAGCCCTGCATTAATTTTTATTCATTCCAGTCTATTGTGGTTTCTGTTGTCTTTTGTTTCTCTTTATGAAACTAATCCTCCTCCAGATTTATCTTCTCTCTCTCTCACTCCTCTCTGCTGCCTGCCTGCCTTCCTTCCTGTCTTCCTCGTCCAACCTTCCTTCCCCTCTTCTTTCTTTCTCTCTTTCTTCCTTCTTCCTCTCCTCCCTCCCTTCCTCCATCCTTCTCTTCCTTCCTTTCTTTCTTTCTGGATCCCACATATCCCAGACAACACTCAAGTTCACAGTATAGACAGAAGAAATAATCATGAACATCTTATCCTCTTGCCCCCACCTCCTGAGTGTGTTGGAATTACAGTTGTGTATGACTCTGCCACACTTAGTGTATGTGGTGATAGGAACAGAACCCAGGGTTTGGGTCATGCTAGACAGGGACTCTGCCACCCAGCTATTTCCTGAGTCTTCTCTTTATCTCCTCAGGACACATTTTCTAACCTTGACTTTTATAATCCTACTTTGTGGCTTCGATTGTCATCTAATAATTTAGTCTCTGGGGGGTTCTTTGTATAATCTTCTTTTGCCCACTGTTTGTTTCAACATCTACATGTTGATGGTTTTTAGAGCACGGACTCAAGCCTCCCATAAATTGTACAGACTCCCTTATTCCTATTGCACTCTTTCAAGTGAAATGTATTTGTTCATCAACTCTGTAACAAAACCCAATTTGTGCACCCAGAATTCTAAGTTTACCACTTTCTCCTTTCCCTTCCAACTATCTACAGAATCAAGTCATTCCTCTGGCATTTCTTAGGTCTGCACACTATGGGGCTATTTCCTCCCTTTTCCACTTCACAGATCATGGTCATTTCCAACCCTCACCCTTCACTGAGCATCTGTATCTGGTCAGCTCTGTGCCAGACTTTGGGCAATTTCTATTCGCAAATAACCCAACTTGTCTGTTTAGTGCAGCAATAATTCTATTATGTTATAATTGCTTCTTTGTCTCTTCCACTCACAAATGTAATTTTCTTTTCTTTTTGTTGTTAATTTTTTCCTTTTATTGAAAATAGATTTCTTTTTCTCGCATAATGTATCCTAATTACCATTTCCCAGTTCCTCCCTACCTCCTTTCCCATAAGGATACACACCATCTCTGTCTCTCATTAGAAACACATAAGTTTCTAAGGGATAAGAACAAAATAAAATCTAACAAGATAAAAACTAACACATTGGAACAGGACAAAGCAAACAAACAGAAGGAAAAAGGCTGAAGAAAAGGCACAAGAAACAGATACAGGAGCGGAGAACTGCTCCTTTGCACACTCAAGAATCCCATCAAAGCAGTCAACTAGAAGCCATGAGATATATGCAAAGATCTGTAGGGTAAAAAGAAATAAGAAAAAATATATAAAGTAAAGCAAAAATAGCATAAAATTTTAAAAAGAAAGCGCAAACCCTGGTACAACACTATGAGACAAAGAAACTCCAAAGATGCCATTGAGTTCATTGTCTGTTGGCCATCAACTACTGGGTATGCAGCCTACCCTTAAAAGTAGTTTGTTTTCCCTGGGAGCCTCCCTTGGAGGAAACTAAATTTTCTTGTGCAAATGATTATCAATTGGAGGTGGCTTCTGGGTTAGAGACTGAAGCATGTGTCCACTTCTCATTTCAACTCTAGGACCCCATCTGGTACAGACCTATGGAGGCCCAGTATATACTGCCTGGCTCTGTGAGCTTATATGCATGTGGATCCTGTTGACTTAGAAGGCCTAGTTTGCCTGGTGTCCTCCATCCCTTCTTACTTTACACTCTTCTTGCCTCCCCCTCTACACAGCCTCAAGGGGAGGGATTTGAGGGAGACATCCCTTTTAGGGCTGAGTTTTCTAATACCTCTCACTCTTTACATAATTTCAAGCTGTGAGTCTCTGTATTTGTTTGTGGTGGTATTGTGTTCCCCAAAATATTGTGTACCCTAATAAACTTATCTGGGGTCAGAGAACAGAAAAGCCACTAGATACATAGGATAGGCAGTGGTAGCACACGCCTTTAATCCTATCATTCCAGAGGCAGAAATCCATCTGTTCAACGATACAGCCAAGCATGGTGACTCACGCCTTTAATCCCAGGGAGTGATGGTAGAAAGCAGAAAGATATATAAGGTGTGAGGACCAGAAACTAGAAGCATTTGGCTGGTTAAGCATTTGGCTGGTTAAACTCTTAGGTTTTGAGCAGCACAGTTCAGCTGAGAGCTATTCGGATATGAGGACACAGAGGCTTCCAGTCTGAGGAAACATGATCAGCTGAGAAGGTGGCCAGGTGAAGTTAGCTGTGGCTTGTTCTGTCTCTCTGATCTTCCAGTGTCCACCCCAATACTTGGCTCCAGGTTTGAATTTATTAATAAGACCTGTTAAGATTCCTGCTACATTTGTTCACATCTGCTGCAGGAGGAAATGTCTGTGATGATGGCTGAGCAAGGCATTGAGCTATGCATATAGCAGTATGACATTTTATTGTACTTAAAAAATCAAAACAGTAGCATTTGGTTTTACCCTAGGTCTGGGCTATCTAGTCTCAGGTTCTCTGTCACCCACGCAGCGCTGGGTGTGGCTCCCTTCTCACGGAGTGGGCGGGCTTTCAATGGAATCCGATACTGGCTGTTTACTCCCACAAGCTTTGAACCGCCATTGCACCAGCATATCTTGTAGGCAGGACACCACTGTAGCCCCAAGGGTTTGTGCTTGCATTTGCATTTATTTATTTATTTATTTATTTATTTAGTCTTGGGAGCTGTAACTGGAATGTTAAATGGTCTTAAAAAAAAAAAAAAAACGGGGCCAGATATTGGGTAAATGCTAAAAGATCAGAGAGATAAGGAGCAAGCCACATCTTACCTCTAGGACTCCTCATCCTGAAAAGCCTCAGCCAATAGGCCTCTAGCCGAATGAGCTTCCTCAGCCAAAAGGCTTCTAGTTCCTGTCTCCTCACTGCTCATATACCTTTCTCTGCCCAGCCATATCACTTCCTTCCTAGTGCTGGAATTTAAGGCATGTGATTCCCAAGTAGTGGGATTAAAGGTATGTGCCACCATGACCTGGCTCTGTTTCTCTCCTAAACTGAGTCAATCTCATGTAGTCCAGAGTGGCTTTGAACTCACAGAGATCCAGACAGATCTCTGCCTCCCAAGTGCTAGGATTGAAGGTGTGTGCCACTACTGTCTAATGGGAATGGCCGAGCAGTTAATTAATATAAGCCTCTGTGTTTACTTGGGTCTGAGCAGCTGCAGGACCGTGAGGATGCGGGAGCCAGGTGGGTACAGGAAAACTTCTAGTTACAACTGTCTGGCCTCTATGTTTAATTTAGTGACTTGTTCTGTTCTCTGATCTTCAGGCAAATTTTATTAGGATACACAATATGTCACCACATTGAGCTGACACTTAGGAATGGGAAAGGCTAGACGGGGAGCTGAGGGAATCCACAGGAGAGAAGAAAGGAAGATGTTCCACCAGAATCTGGTTAGTTCCCTGGGAATGGGGCAGAGAGTGAGGAAAAGCCACAACAGGTCGTTTGCTACAAAGCTAGGGATAATACTGGATGGTTGGATATGGAAGAGAGGAGGGAGAGGAAATATCTGAAGTTTGCCTCCTGCCTCATTGGTCAACTCACTTCCCCAACAGGCTTGGCTGGTATTACTCCAGAAAATGCCTGCAGGAGTTTGGGACTGGGATAACAGGATGAGTGGGGAGGAAGGTTGGAAAAGAAGACTAGCCTGATTTGCTGTGAATGGAGGAAGAGAAGATGGGGGTGGCTGCAGAAGATGATCTGCTCCTGAGAGTGGGGTGGGAATGGAGGATTGGTTTGGATGAGAGGAGAGGAAGGTGAGGATCTACTGTTATGCTCCCTGCTTCCTTGGTTGGAGTCACCTGTGGGTCCCCAGGGAATGCCTGCTGGGGTTGGGAGCTTGAATAAAGGAAGGTGTCAAGGGAAGAATGATGGAGGGGGAGATCTGTGTGAGCCATTGGATTGGAGACAGGAAGGGAGGCAAGGCTGTACCTGGTGGTTTGCTACAGAGGTGGGGATGAGACTGGAGGAAACGGGGGAGGTGAAGATGTGCAGCTAGCCTACCTGTCTCCCTGGCCTATACGGTGTGTTTCAAGGAAATATCAGCTGGTGTTGGACAATGGGGTGAGTCGCGGGAGGAAGGTTGTAGGAGAAGGTCTAAGTGATCAGTTGGAAATGGGGGTCAGAAAAGAAGGGGAGGCTACAGCAGCTGGTCTGCTACAGAGCTGGGGAGGAGACTGGGAACTGGATTTGGAGGAAAAGAGAGAGAGGTGATGATCCAAGTGTGTTTTCTTAATGCTCTATGATAGTCTCTGTTATATTCCAAGCTTCTCTCACATGCCTTTGTAGCTAGTGTTGTCAGACACACATTTGTTAGGAAGACGTAACATTTAGGATAAATTATAATTTTAAGTGATTTAATTATTCTGACATTTTTGCTTGTAACATTGTTCAGGATATAAAAGCCTGACTATATATTGGGACAATATTTTTAAGTCTTTATTTTCATAGAATATAGCTGTTGTTTCGAAAATTTGATCCCAAAATACATTATTTGAACCTGCTATTATAAAAAAATTCAAGTGAGGAAAATGCTGTGTACAATCTCCAAATAAATATCACTGGTGGTCACCATGAATACATGTTGTTATGGTTTGAATAGGAAGCACCTCCAACATGCCCAGGTGTTGTTCGAGAAACTCGTACTCCCTAGCAACAGGTACTACTTTGGAAAGTGGGGGAACCTTTTGGAATCAGGGCCTGATTAAAGAAAGTAGTTCACTGGGAGTGTGCCTTTGAAAGTTGTCCCTGGGTTTCAGTCTCTCCCTCCTACCTATTTCCTGTCTACCACGAGGTTCATAGTGTTTGCCACATGCTTCCACCATCATGAAATTCTGTCTCCCCATGCACACACAGAATCAAAAGAGCCAAGGTCTATGTACCGGAACCTCTGAAAACGGGAATCCTAATCATCCTTCTTAACTTATTTCAGGTATTTTTCACAATGACAAAAATTCTGATGAATGCATCTTCCTTAATAATCCTCTGTTACAAATGAGACATTACTACACTGATTTATGTGTGTGCATGCGCCTGTATGGAGGTTAGAGATTGACTTAGGTTGCTGGTTGTCTTCAAGCTTCATGGCAAAGGCCTTTACCTGCAGAGACATCTTGCTGGACAGCATTCTTCATATGTTCATATTCTTGACTTGTTAGCAGGGCAAAGGCATGTGGCAGCAGACAATCAGAGAAGCATGTTTGGGAATAGGGAGACTCCTCAAAGAGCTTGCCTTGCCAATAAAGATATTGGCAATGTGTCAGAAATTTAAAGAATGTAATAAATTCAAATTGTCTAAATTTCTAACATGCTGAAGTTTAGAGCTTTTCAACAGTTTAATAGCAGTTGCAAAGTTTGATAAAGAATTTAACTTTGCTCAGTTACTTGAGAACAAAGTTCCTCTGGCTCCATCTCCCCATTGCTTAGATTACAGGCAAACACCCACCACTCTTGGCCCTAAAGCAAAGTATTTATACTCAGTGTTCTGTGGATAAACAAGGAGTCATTCTTCTCTAGTGCCTAGTTTAACAGTTTCAGGAGACACTACTTTACATATGGTCTCTTGGAAGCCACCTCCTCTTTATTCTTGATTGGGTCTGCAGTTATATAGAGCACACATGATGAAAAAGAAAAGTGAACAATATTCAAAAAGCTCTCTCAGCAGATAACAGTGCATTGACTCAGTCCTAGGTACTTGACTTGGTTTTCTGTCAGTAATGAGAAATCTGTGACAAACACAGCTGTAATTAAGAGTGTTGTCACAGCCTGTAAAAGAAAGTCTCGCTTACACAAGGAGTGAATATTTTTGACCTTAATTATGCTCTATGTTAGAATTGCTGCCAAGTGATTTGAAGATTGTTTATAAACAAGTATAGGCACATGTTCACGTGGTACATGTAAAAATGCTGTTTTTAAACAGATTTTTTAATTTAACACATTAGAATGATAATAGATAACATGATTGTTTTTTATATTTCTGTGTTTTCAAGTATATTTGGTTATCTGTAATTATAAAATAATAAATATTTTTAGGATGAAAGCATCAATATTCTTATGCAGAAAATGAAAAAAATATAAAACTCAACATTACACTGAGATATTTTAAAAAGCTATCTTGATATTTCACTGAGTTCTTTCTCTAATCTTTCATTCCTAGTCTTTAATTTAGACTAATAATATGGACCAAAGCAAATAACTTTGAAAGCACAAAAAGGTCTTATTATCATCCTATTACTTCAGGAATTACAGTAAAAACTCTAGATTATTGAGCACAATAACATTACAGGGAGTTCTGCGGTGGATGGGTTTAGCTGTGACTGTTTGCCTCAGACCTGAAATTCTTAACCTTTACTTGTGCTTTAAATAATAATGGCAACAAAAAAGTACAGAGAAGCTCAAGTCACTTCTTGTACTTAAAACATTTGGCAAAAATGAGTTCCAGGACTATTAAAACTGACATGTTTAATTTTGGCAGCTCTTTCTTCCCTCGGGGCATAAGCAGCATTTGCTGGCCAGTGGTGTCTAGATTAATCTTGAAACGCTTTGTTTTCAGTACTAGAACTCCTGCCAGTCTTTAAGAGTGATCAGTCTTTACAATAAGTCATACAATAAAATTATGTTTTGTGTCCCAGATTGAGAATAAATTTTTTTCTTTAATTAAATCTAAAACATATGAATTGAATATATAATTATGTAATTATAAAAATATAATATAAAATATAAAATAATATATTGTATATTTATATATATATTAGTAAAAAGTTCCATTTTGTTTCTACACAAAGAGCCCAATAAGATGAATAATGAGTTTCTTTAATGATATTAGTGGAAAGATGTGATACTCATCATTTCCACTGACATAGAGTAGTAGTTCTTGTTAAGTCTCTCCCAGACCTGGCATTTCTCTTGGTATCTCTCTCTGGCTGGAAAAGATTAGCTTCATAATATGCAGATAGACAAATAGAGCTTTTGTTTCTATGACAAAATGAATGACTGTTGAATTTCAGTTAGTTCATGTTGAGGAGAAATCACAGCTTGCTCATTTGCAAATTTAAAAAACATCTTTGTATTTTAGATCTTTTGAGATATAATCATATCCTGTATACTTTAAAAAAGCATATATGTTCTAACTGAGGCACCATTGCAACCTGTGTGTCTGTCTGTCTGTCTTATAAATATATATTTCAGACTAATAATTACTTAAGTGTCACATGTGCAGGTATATTAAATAAACAATGTAAAAATAAATTTCATGCATTCTGGCCAGGGAAGTGGATAGGCTGATTTTCACCTCTCCCTCCTCTAAATCCAGTTACCCAGTCTTACCACCAGTGTGGGGATCCTCTTTTCTCCTAGACCTGTTGGCCACTAGGTCAAGAGGGGAAAGAGGCAGATGGGGCCACAGAAAGTTTGACTATGAGCAAGAACAGAAATAGTCCTCCAGGAGACAGATTTCAGGGAATCAGATCAATTTTATTCCAGAGTATAAGGAATATATAGGGTTGGGGAGCCTCGGGACAAGCCCTAATTTGCATTAAGTGGCACACTCCCATCATAAGACTTAGTATGTGGCAGCAGGGTCCTAGAGCAGAGCCCCTAACACAAGTCCTCAGCGGGGATCTGTGCCAAGGATCCCACTAAAGATGAATCAGGCATCTGGTTTTAGAGACAGCCTTTAGATAAGGTCAGTCCTCCAGGCATAGGGACATTCTCCAGATAAGGGCAGGTAGAGGCAGGAAGTTCTGCTGGAGGGAGGGAGCTCCATTTTGTAGTTTAGTGAGATAAGCTGCTAGGCTGTGGGAGGCTGTGACCTCTGATCAGCCAGCAGTGGCTTCTAACACACCAGCTTTGTAGAAGACCACCTGCTGCAGCTTCTCCCCACTACCCCATCTCCGGTGGATCACACAGATATTGCCCACCAAACTTCCTTCCTTCCACTCATTACTTTAACCCAGCCTCCAACTCCAGCAGGCATTCCCTGGGAAACCACAGGCCACTCGATCCAGAAAGCAGGTAGGCTAACTGCAGATTTCCACCTCGACCTCCTCTTCTCCAAATCCAATCCCTCCTTTTCAACCCCATCTCAGTAGCAAACCAGCTGCTGTGACTTCACCCTTCTCTTTGATCCCATCCCCAGCTGATCAAGCAGATCTTGTTTTTCAACCTTCCTCCCACCCATCCTGTTATCCCAGCTCCCAAATCCAGCAAGCATTCTCTGGGAACCATCAGAGAAGCCTGCCAGAAAAGCAAGCAGGCCAGAGAAACACAGAGAAACACAGTGTAGATCTGCACTCCCCAACCCTCTCCCCCTCATCTATTCCCTCAGTCTCATCCCCAGATCTGTAGCAGACTACTTGTTGTGTCCTCTCCACACTCTCTACTCCAGGTCCTAAGGGACTAAGCAGATCCTGGAGGAACACCCTCCTTTTGTCCCTCCCTTGAACCTCCTCAGTCCCCTCCTCCTAGCTGATCACAGTTCCTAAGTGTCAGCTCCCCATACCTGGAAACACATTTTACCAGGAACCTCAGTGGACATACCTTCCAAGGTCCAAGAGAAAACTCTTGCCAGGCAGTACACAGCCACCACACTCTGCTAAGAACCAGAGAGGGCAACAGAAACCAAGGAAGGAAGCACCCACCCAACAAAGATAAGAGCAGATATCGGTATCTAGATACAATAAACCAAACCCAGATTGCTAGATGACAGCATAAAAAACATAATCAAAATTAGCCAGGACAATGTGTCTCCATCCGAGCCCAGAAACCCTACCATACTAGGCCCCTGATTATTGCAATAAAGCTGAAGCATATGACAAAGAACTGAAAATGGCCTGCATTGGTATGACAGAGGTCCTTAAAGAGGAAATGGATAAACCCTTTAGAGAAATCTCCAAAAACACAAACAAACAATGGAAGAAAATGATTAGAAGAGTTCAACCTGAAAATAGAAATATAATCAATAAAGAAAACTCAAACTGAGGGAAATTTGGAATAGAAAGATTTAGAAACTTGACCCTCAGAGGTAAGCTTCCCCAACAGGATACAAGAGATGGAAGAGAACATCTCAGGTGTAGGGCCCTGGTCTCCTCCCATATTGAGTAAAGCCGTTGCCTGCTTGCTGACCTTGACCAGATGTCCTCCCTATGATAATTCCCTGCTGGTATCCACCCTTCTGAATGCTTAAGGGAAGTTCCTTGTTTGTGTATCCTGCGAATTGGGAGTTAACAGCTTAGATGCTAGAATGTAGAACATTCTGTAGCGAACTTCTGCCCTCTGGGGTTCTCCCATTGTGCTGTAAACCTGTATTTAAAGTTTCCTCCCTCTTTCAATCAACATTCCGCATTCTGCTGAGGTGAATGACCCGCTGTCTTTTGTCTCTGTTTTTCTATCCACAGCCCCTCCCTATTGGTACACTCAGGCATTGAAGGCACAATAGAAGACACAGACACCTCAGTCAGAGAAAATCTCAAATCTAAAAAATAAATAAATAAAAATAAAACCCTGGCACAAAATACCCAGAAAATCTAGGACACCATGAAAAGACCAAATCTAAGAATAGTAAGAATAGAGGAAGGAGAAGAAACCCAGGTCAAAAGGGAAGAAAATATTTTTAACAAAATCAGAAGAAAATTTTCTTAACCTAAACAAGGAGATGGAAAGTTTTTCTGGGTATAATAGCCTGAACAGTCACTATAAAAATCAGTGTGGCAGTTCCTCAGGAAAATGGAAGTCAATCTATTTGAAGACCCAACTATACCACTCTTGGGCGTATACCCAAAGGACATTTCATCCTACCAGAAAGATACTTGCTCAACCACAGTCATGGCTGCTTTATTCAGAATAGCAAGAAATTGGAAACAACCTAGATGTCCCTCACAAAAAAAAAAAAAAAAAAAAAAAAAAAAATGGGACAATGAAAATGTAATACATTTATACAATGGAGTCAGCTGTTAAAATAAATGAAATCATGAAATTTGTAGGTAAATGATGGAACTAGAAAAATTTACTCTGAGTGAGGTAACTTGGATCAGAAAGACAAATATGCTATATATTTCCTTATATATATGTGGGTACTAGCTGTTAAGTCAATGATAATCAAGCTACAATTTGTAGAATCATAGAGGTTAGGTATAGAGTAAGGGACTAGTATGAAACAGATAGATCTCCCTAGGAAAGGGAAATAGGATAGTTATGGATAGATGGATGGGTGAGACTGGAATGGGAACATTAAGTGGGCAGGGGTAGGAAGAAACAGATAAAGGAAGAAATACAGGGAGAGACAGCTAAAACTAAGAGCAATTTGAGGGGTGGTATGGAAATCTAGTCCAGCAGAAGCTTCCTAAATATATGCATATATGAAGGCATTCTAAATGAAATAATGAGGGTGACAGATTCCCAACTGGACATCTCTTGTCACCAAATGAAGCTTCCTGTTTGGAGAACCCATGGGAATCTCCAAACAACCCAGGCTGTTGCCAAGACTATAGTCTGCTATCCAGAAACTGATGGCAAGGCCCTATTGCTGAAGATAACACCTACACCACTCATGGAACCTGGAGAAGTCAGTCTGTTGCCCACATAGACCCTTCTTCCTTATATGCAGAAAGGAACTCTGTATGCTATCAAAGAAGGAATGTAAGCACCAAGCTAGCTACAGACCTTTGATCTACAATGGTGTCCTGCCTGCAAGATATGCTAGGCCAATGGTGGCACAAAGCTTGTGGGAGTAAGCAATGAATAACTGATTTGACTAAAGGCCTGCTCCACGAGATGTGACCCATGATCAAAGCTGCTTAGGTGACCAAGAATCTGAGACTAGATAGCCCAGGAACCTAGAGTAAAACCAAATACTGCTACTGTATAAAATCCCAACAAACACAGCAATAAAATGATTCCTATTGACATTCCTCTATACCCATATATCCTTGCCTTGCTCAGCTACCATCAGAGTTTACTTCTGCAGCAAATGGGAACAAATACAGACCCACAGCCAGGCATTATGCAGAGAGTGAGAGACCTTGGAACATTCAGCCCTGAATAGAATGTCTCCCTCAAATCCCTCCCCTCAGGGGTATGGGAAACATGTAGAGGAGGAGGCAGAAAAAAAGCACGAGAGAATGTCACCAAGAAAACAACGCCATCTAAATAAGCATGACTGAGGCACATATGTGTTGTGTAATATTAATTTAAGATGTGCTACATTCATTTATGCTGTGGAACATGTGTTTAATGATGCAAAGATGTGCCATGTTTGTTTGATTAAATAAAGCTAACCTGGTGTCAAGAGGCTGAGTCAGCAACTAGCTGACAGGAAGTGGTAGTGGGGAACCAGGTGTAGCTAGGGTTCTTAAGTGGGGGCTGAGCAGAAGGAGGCCCTGTTTTGGGAGAGACGCAAGCTAGGAGAGAAGTTTAGCTACATGCTCTTCAGCCTCTCTGAGAGAGCAGAATGTCACTTCAACCTTTGAATTCTGAGTTCTATAGTAGAATAGAGATCTAGATAAAGTTCCCTTTAGCAGCTGATGCCTGAGGGAACAGAATTCCTGCCTGGCTACAGCCAGTGCTGGGAATCACTACTGATAGCTGTGGGGTCGCAATTGCCGATTAGGACAGCGGTTGCTTAAGGGGCAGTTACTGAATTTAATGAAAAAACAGCATATATGAACTCACAGAGACCGAGACAGCATGCAGAGGGCCTGCATGGGTCAGCACCAGGACCATCGCCTGTGTATTATGGTTTCTAGTTTAATGTTTTTAATGGGGGTCCAACGAGTGGGTTTCTGTGTCTTCTGTCTTCTCTGCGCGCTTTTCCTTCTTGTCGGTTTTTACTTTTTCAATTACTATGTATTTGTTTTCATTTATCTTATCATATTATATTAATTATGTTATTATCCCTTAGAAGCTTGTTTGTTTCTAGTGAGAGACAGAATGGGAGTGAATCTGGATGGGGGAGAGGTGGAGGGAGACTGGGAGGCATGAAGGGAGGGGAAACTGTAATCAGGATATATTATGTGAAAACAAAATCTATTTCCAATAAAAGGAAGTAAAATAAAGAAGTCATTAGTCTATATCACTTTTTTTCTTCTGTGAAAGTTTTTAAAATGTTTTAATTTGCATTTATTAGTAAAGTAGCTAAATACTTTTCTATTATCTTAAGTTCCACATTATTTGATCTCTTTGTTTTCTCTTTTGTTAGATTTGTGTTGTGAGTTCACTCATGTTCGCATATAAGGACGTGTGTGTGTGTGTGTGTGTGTGTGTGTGTATGTTCACCTGCCTGTACATAAATGACAGAAGAGGGTACTTCGTCTGTTCCTTCAAGGCAGCAATCCCAGGTGGACCTCTTGTCTCTGCTCACCTCAGAGCTAGGGTGATAACTGCAGAGTCACAATTGGGTTTCAAGTATTTACAGTGACATTTGGGTTCTTATGTGGTTTCTGGGATCTGAACTCTGCTCCTCATGATTGAGAAGCAAGTGCTCTTAAACATTGGCCCATATCTCAAGCCCCAGATTCTTTTTGTTCTCTATCATCCATTCATTTGGTGTCTACTTCCCTGCTTTTTCATTGATCAACTTTTCTGTACTCTCTAGAAATGAACAAATTTAATTGCTGCCATTTCATAATTGTGGTGTTTTCTGAAAGCTCCCATTCATACATACATATTATTTTCTGTTTCAATTTCCATGGGTAATGTTGTTCGAATCTTAGGTGGCCTTTTAATAAAAAACCCAGAGCCAGATATGAGGGTGAAAACTGAACGATCAGAGAAGCAGAGCAGCCAGCCACTAGTTCTTACCTCTACAAAATCCTCAGCCTAAAGAGAGTTCATGTTTCCTCACACCTTATATATCTTTCTCTGCCCAGACATCATTTCCTGGGATTAATGGTGTGTGTGTGTGTGTGTGTGTGTGTGTGTGTGTGTGTGTGTGCTTCCCAGTACTGGAATTAAAAGTGTGTACCACCATACCTGGCTCTGTTCTCAGTGTGGACTTGAACTCACAGAGATCCAGACAGGTCTCTGCCTCCTCAGTGACAGGATTAAGGGTGTGTGTCACGACTGCCTGACCTCTGTGTCTAATCTAGAGGCTGGCTCTGTCCTCTGATCCTCAGGCAAGTTTATTAGGGTATATAATATATCATCACAGGTAATTACGTGGTTATATTTCCAAGAGATTGTGATATTTATTTCAAATATTTTCCTTTAAGTTTCAAATGAAGATGTTAATATGTGGATAACTATCAATTTTAAGATATTTGTTTTGCCCATTGAAGAGCACTGTACACACAGTCCATTTACTATGTTTTTTTTTTTTTAATTTACAACACTCAGTAGACTTGTGCTGTTAAATTTGGATTCACACTTCCCACTTACTCCATATACACCAATGTGTTTTTTTAATGTTCAAAAATTTTAATCAAAATATAATTACACCATTTCCCCTTTCTACCTTTCTTCAGTCTAGTCCCCCCTCAAGTCGATGGTATTTTTTCTTTGATTATTTGTTGTTACATATGTATTTAATTGCATAAATATATAAATACAATAGGCTGAGTCTGTTCAGTATTGCTTGTATGTATGTGATTTCAGGACTGATTACTTTGTATTAGATAACCAGTTAAGATCTTCCCTGGGAAAGACATTCTCAATCTCTAAGCAGTCATTGGATTCTGGTAGTTCTTTGTATAGGGGTGGGACCCCATGGGTTTTCTTTTTCTAAAGCAGCATGTCTCCTTGCTCAGACCTTGTTAATTTGCCATATTGTTGAGGTACCATGGATATAACTTCTCTGTTCTTTCTAGGAGACACAGTCTCAGAGGAGAGTTCCTGATCCTCTATGTCTTACAATCTTCCAGCCTCCCCTTCCTTCCTGTTTTTTTGAGCCTTAGGTGCAAGAGCTGTGTTATAGATACATCCATCGATTCTGGGCCCCCACAACCAGTTGATCTCTGCATTTTGACCAGTTGTGATTATCTATAATTGTCTTCATTTTCTGCAATAAGTAAATAATTACAAATTTTAAAAACAGTTCCTTGGTGCAGGGTGAGAGCTGTACTTGCTTGTAGGTATAAAGATATGTTTCAGAATGCAGTTAAGAATTATTATTTTCTATCTAATGTGGTCCTAGTAAGATTTCCTCTAAGATCTATGTCCTCACTAGTCCAAGGTAGTTGGTAGGTTTCTAGTCCGAGATGTGATTTCCTTTCTGTTCAATAGGCCAATGTGTATTATTTGGTTTGTCATTCTAAATGAGAAATTGTAGTCTATGAGTTCCTAATTATTTGTAATAATATTTCATAATTTTGTTATGTAGTAACACATTACCTTACTTATTTTCAAATAGTTTAAGTTATATTATCTCAACTACCCATCCTGTGAGAATGATTTCATGCTGAGTCTGATGGTAGCAGTATATTTTGTTTCAATTTTTAAATTTGTTTCCTTTTTTTGTGTGTTTTTTGTGGGGTTTTTTTGTTTAAATGATTTTTCTGTGATATGAACTTTCCCTGAAGAGAAGAAAAGACAGCTGTTCACTCCAGATAGGGCACCAACAACAAGCGGAAGAAATGTTGTACCAAAATCTAGAATGGTTAAGGAGTAAATTTAGTTTGGGATCACTAAGAGAAGCAGGAGCAACTTCTGGGTGGGTGAATCATTGAAAAAAAACTTCCTCCCTCCTAGTAATTGTTAAACTGCTTATACACCTTTGGGAGGGGGGCGCTGTAAGATGTGGTGATATTTTATCTGTGTCTCCCAGTAAAATTTATCTGAGAATCAGAGGAAAAAGCCCATCACTATAGTAAACATAGAAGTCAGGCAATGATAGCACATGCCTTTAATCCTATCACTTGACAGGCAGGGATCTGTCTGGGTCTCTGTGAGTTCAAGGCCACACTGAGAACAGAGCCAGGCATGGTGGCACATACCTTAAACTCCAACACTAGTTAACCATGGCAGTCTGGAGGTCTGTACAGACAGACAGGAAGTGACAGAGCTGGGCAGGAAGAGGAAGTTATGTAGCTGGACAGGCAGAGCAAATGAAATAGCAGAACACTGGTGTGGGTATACAGGAAGTAGGTCTATTTGGAAGCTGAGGTGTCAGTGAGGTTGGCTTGTGACTTTTCCTATTCCTCTGATCTCTCAAGTTTTCAACCCAATATCTGGCTCCATGTTTTGTTTTGTTTTTTATTTAATAAGACCATTTAGCAATTTGTCTACAGTAAGATCCTCCCCACTCCACGATGGAACTTTAAAAAAAAAAAAAATGAGCTCCATCTATTGCTGCTCTTGAGTAATCAGAAGTGCTAAAAATTTAGGAAAACCAGAGCATGTCTTGCACAGAGGACAGAATTCCACCAAATATGTAAGTCTAAATGATGACACTTCTTACTTTGGTAACTTCTACAAACTATTTATTTTGTCGTGCAGGCTATTCAAATAAAGAATATCACAAAAATTTTAGCCTGGAATAACTGCCTTAGAAATCTAAAACAGAAATGAAAGGTAAATTACCACCCTAGCCATCCAACAATTTCTCAGGACTACATCATAAATCGTTTGCAGTCCAGCATCTCAATCGTCATTCATGAGTAATAATGGATATTTGTGCATTGATTAAAAGATGAAAAGGTGCACTTGTTATTTCCTAATAATTGGTTTACTGTTATGAAGACATTTCATAGTCTAAGATTGTTTGAATCCCTGTTCAATTTAAGCAAAGTGCTACTTGTCTTGTGAATTCAAAGAACAGCTAGTGAGTGATTGTGACAACATGCATTTAGTTGGTTAAAGTTTTTTTTTAAGTTCTGTGAAAAAATTAGATCATAATTTTTTAGACAGGAGCTATCATAATTCCACACTGTACTGTCATTTTTATTAACATGTCTCTGCTCTGTTAATTCTAAAGATGGCTTAACATCTGAAATCCTGTTCTCGAAGTTTTCTCTCATTTATTCCTTTAAATAATTTCCTACCAAAAATCTGTTATCATTAGTAGAGATGGACAGTAAAAATAAATCAATTTAGAAATAAATTCTAAATATTTTAAAGTACAGTAGAATATTTTACACTATGTAAATATTTTACAGGATAATGAAGAACAAAGAATTTTATAGGATACAGAATATTCTCAGCATATATAAATGGTGAAGTCTGAGGTCACATGTATGACAGTTACTCTGACCTGATCATTACACATTCTATGCATGCATAGAACATAATCTATTTGTTTCTGTCCATCAGTGAAATGTGAAAACATATTTTAAATGACAACCCAGTGTTATAGGAATCTAGTGTTCTTAGACACAATGATAAAGTATTTCCTACATTTAAATTGCTCATCATCATGAGAGGAAACAAAGGACAAAATATTAGAATATAGTCCAGGATGATAAACAGTATATCCAACAATTAACTGAAGGAGAAAGAAGGATTAAATAACAGAAGAAACTTTACAGAGGAAGTCATGCTTGAGCTCAGTGGAAGCTAACCAAAGACAGGGAAAGCTTATTCACAGGCTGATGGATGGAGCAGCAGTCACAAAGACCCAGAAAGTGAGGGACAGCAGACAGCCAATCACCAGCAGCTGCCTCCACAGACTCAGGTCTTTAAGGCGCTGTTCAGTACTAATAGTACTATACATGAGATGCTGGAGACTGTAGTTGGTAGAACCTAGCTGGAGAAACTAGGTCACCAGTGTGCGCCTTTGAAGAGTATCTTGTCACCAGTACATACTGTCTTTCTGCATCCCAGCCACCATGAAGTAAGACATTCTTTCCCCCTATATTGAACTGTTATATTCTGCTTCACACCAGCCCAGAAATGTCAACCAGGCAACAATGATGTTTAACCTCTAAAATCATAGGCCAAAATAAGTCCACCCTCATTTTACACTTTTATGTCAAGTATTTGCCGCAATGCTGAAAAGTCTAGCACAAAACGATTTTGATTCATTCTTTTCCTTAAAATTGTGTTTTATATAATTGCACTATACAATGATACAAGGGTAAGAATTTTCTTAAGCTCTATGGCCAGGACCCTTGTTTCTTATTACAAGTAGTCATAGCCAAATCATCCAAGGCAAATCATCTGAGGGAAAAACTGTTCCCATCCTTCAGTCAACACAGGTTCTGATTGCATACTAACTTATGGGTACTCTTTTTCCCTGTAAGGCATGCCCAGACTATATATAACATGACTCACTGAGGGGACAGCTCAAACACATTAAACATGACAGCTATATAATCCCATACATGTAATGCAGCAGAAGGAGTGTGGCAGAAATGAATACTTTCACGTGGTTGATATCTATACCATCTTATCAATATACTCCAAAGGTTGGATGATTTCCACAGCTCACTGAACATTGAATGGAAACTTGACCTTGCAGATTATTCTATGCGATTGACAGTTGTGGCTTCTTCTATTTGGTTACTCTGAATCATCAGTCATAAAGCATTACCAGAAATTTGTGAAGTATGAAGTATGTAAAGTATGAAGGCTGGAACAGGGCATTATAAGAAAGACAGGGATGACTATCAACAGGCTCAGTGAGCTTAGGGCATTGCAGCCTTAATGGCCACAGACTCTTTGCTCTGGAATATGTTTATAGAAAAGTCGCACGAAGGAACACTAATGAAGTAAGCAATAAGGACACAACAACATATCCATTGTCAGCAGCAATGGGAAGATGTAAATTGGAAACAAATTTATGGTGCATTTTGATCCATGAGCTTTTGCATTTCCCCCTCCACAAGGTACTGAAAGAATGATTTGCTTAAATATTGGGAGAACAGCAGCACAAACACCTATAATGGAACATTAACCACAGTAGAAAGAGGGGAAAGGGTGGGTTCTTTTAGGAGGAATCCTAATTAGATCACAACCATGAAGGTACCATAATGTCTAAATAGCAGAACATTACAAATTGGGAAAACAAAGCAGTCTGAAAACACAGAGAGAAAAACTTGCATGCTTTCTAATTTGCCAAATGTAGGTCACAGACTGTGTGAGTTCTTCCAGGGTTTACTAATATCTGTGGTAAGCTCTTTAGCCCTTTTCTGAGCCATAACACACACACACACACACACACACACACACACTGAAATAGAATGTGGTCCTACCTAACAACAATGGTAAATGTAGCCTTAATGTAGGTAACACGATACAGTATACACAGCTTACTCTGCTTGCTTCTGACTGTCTGATAGAGTAAATTTAGACAACAATAAAAGTGTTCATAGAATGTTAACTTCTCATATCACATGTGACATTATCAGAACATTCACCAAAATATAGGCCAAAGCTTGTGATTTCATTAAATATACTTTAAAAATATATATATGTACCTGGTTTTTCAGGTAAGTGCACCTTAAGAAGTGTTTGTTCTATGTTAAGAGTATCCTTAGGGCTGGAGAGTTGGCTCAGATGTTAAGACCACTGGCTGCTCTTCCAGAGGTATTGAGTTCAATTCCCAGCAACCACACAGTGGCTCACAACCATCTATGATGAGATCTTGTGCCTTCTTCTGGAGTGCAGGCATACATGCAGGCAGAACATTGACTAAATAAATAAACAAACAAACAAACAAACAAATAAATCTTAAAAAAAGGGTATCCTCAAAAACAAAACAAAACAAAATAAAGAGTAGATTAGAGAACACTAGAAACCTACATACTTTCATAAATTCTTGTAATGAGACAATTTAGCTTTTTAGTCAAGGGTAATAATTCCAGTGTCTATGCTTGGAGCATAAAACAGCATCTCAGCACAAGCTTCCAGATGGTTCTGCACAGTTACTTTCAAGGCTGAACATATAGAGGTGGCAAATAGCTATGATGGAGTGCATGATTTAGTTAGCACTCTGGAAGTTACTTTAATAAACATTAATTGATGGTTCAATACAACAAGTAACCCAACCAATCATGAAAGGTCTTCATGGCAATGATATGTTTTATCACCTTTCGTTTTACAGGCACACAGAGAGACATATGTTCAATCAATACAATTTTTCTCATTAAAAGCTAAACAGTTTTCCATAAAAATTAATGACCCTTCTTATTAAAGACGGACAATTTACAATGGAAGACCGAGACAGCGAGGTAGCACGCTGGGCACCAACCACAGACTCAACACTTTGCAGCTAAGTGTTAAGAAGTAAGTCTGAAAATGCCCCATGTTTTCTGGAGGGTATTTCACCCTTCCCCAATTTACATACATGCTGAGCTTCAGTTGAAAACCCATTCTAGAAACTCAGGAGGGGGGTCATTGAACCCTCTCACTTTGTTCATTTCAGAACAGAAACTTTAGGAAACAGAATGGCTCTGAGCTAAAGAATTACATCTCAAGCTGCTTTACATGTAGCTAGTGACCAAAGATCAAAGCTGAAAACCAGCTCTCTGGTGGACACTGCCCCTAACACAAACCTACCCAGGCAATTTTGAGGACTGCCTTTAATCAATCGCCAAGCTGGGGATGAATGTCACTTTGTAACAAGAGTCTTTTAAATAGCTTGAATAATAGATCATTAAAAACAGTAATATTTATTCTTTATTGATACGTGGGTTTGAAAAACTAAAGATTTGGAGTACAAAGCTATGAATGGGATCCACTTAGCACTTTGCTGAAAACCCTTCTTAGTGCCTTGCTATCTCTTGGACATGTATGCCATACTCTATTTATTTACAGTTTTGTGGGTGCTATATAGTTCTGCATGTGTCAGCTTCATCTCCAGCACCCCTTTCACTGGACAAATACTTCCCTGCTATTATATTCCGTCTCATTCCATCTTATTTCAACAGGTTAAGTCTTCTGAGGGCCTAATGACTGTGGTATTTAAAACAATACAATAGGACTAAAGAAAGAAATAAGCATATTCTTTCCAAGGATAAGGTCTTATCTCTATATTTTTCTTAAACTTTGTAACAAGAGAAAAAATAAAAAAAATTTCCCATGCATTTGTCTTTTTTCCATGCAAATTCTTATTGCTGTTCAGCTTTTCTGTCTTTCTATATAGCTTATCTCACTTCCTAGATTTGCACAGCTATGGAGTGGATTATGTCAGAATGCCCAGGGTTTCTGTATCACAATTTCATTTGATGCAAAACTCATAGAAATGCACACTGCTGCTGAAAAGTACTTTTCAAGTATTGATGAAAAAAGCATATGCAAAATTTTAAAAACAAATATCAAAAATTTCTTACCCAAGATAAGATACCATATAATGCTCATGATGGACAAAAATGGTCCATGCATTCTTATCTTATAACAGAATGCTTTCTGCTGGAAGTAATTTAAAAAACAATCAAGAAACCAGCCTAAATAATCCAGGTAACATACTACTTATATAAATAATAAGCATTATTTAATAGATTATACTCTATTTATTTATAATTTGGGGGTCTTGTATAGTTCTCCATGTGTCAGCTCCATCCCCAGCATCCCTTTTTACCTGCACAAATGTATCCCTGCTGTGTATCTTTTGTTTCATTCAGCCATGGCTGAAAGCTCACTGAGTCAATGAGGTACAGGATTGTGATGATTCCCATTGGATGGTCAGGGAGTGGGTTGAACTGAAGGCCACAGGACTCACAGAGAATCAAAGCTATGCAACATAGCACAGACAGAATGGATGCTGGACTAGCAAACACAGTTCTGCTGAAGCCAGTTGCAGCCAATCTGGTATTTAAATTGACTAAGGAGACAGAGCACTTTCAAACAACCTGCCATAACCACGGTTCTGCTGATGTTCACAGATGAGAGATTAAATGAATCACCCAACTTCTTGTTCTACTGTCCTGTTAAAGAAAAAAAAAAATAAAGAGCTATGAGGTAAGGAGTCTTAAAATTCCATTAACTAAAAATTAAGCCATGTTTTTATCACTATTTCATGGTACTTGACAAAGAATTTTCATTTCATAATGAATGACTCCAATAAACTGCAAATTTTGTAATGGCTTTTTTTTTTTTTTTTTTTTTTTTGCATAAGAAATCTTGGGCTAATGAAAGGCGATTGCTGCCACCATCACATCATCTCCACCAGCATTTCCAAAGCCTATTTCAGATAAACATAAATAAGTTCAACCAATGCACTTTGTAGGCAAACATAGATCCAAGCTAACCCTTTCAAGTCCTTGCCTGCAGAGAGAACACAATTCCAAGTTCATCAGTTCAAGCTCTGCACTCAAGAGCAGGAAGCCGTAAAACCGTGAGTTTCAGGAGAGCTTGGGTTACATAACGAGATCGTATCTCAAAACAACAGTTAAAACGTAATCACTGCACTTAACTCTTTTATATCAAGTCTGGAATTACAAAAAGTTGTGGGTCAGATATTATAGAAACAAATCTTTTTTTTTTTATAAAAGTGAAAACCTGGACCAGACCAAGGGCCTATCACATTCCAGAGAACACTAAGGATGGGCATATCTGAACATTATATACATTTACATTGTGCGTGGGCGGGGTGGGGGGGGGATGGGTGGCAAAAGAGCTTGATCACACAGCTGCCACGACAGGCTTCTAGGCCCAGCAACAGCTTCTGGTAGACTCCACCCAGTGGGGCCTGTGTCTAAGGGGAAATACCTGAGGCCCAGACACAGTTCTGGCAGGCAACACCTGGACCCAGGAAAAGCCACAAGCTGTCCCCACCCAGTGGGACCTGCATTTAAGAGGAAATACTTGACATTCCAAACATTCCCTTTACCCCTAGACAAATGTCAGCCAGTCTGAGTCTTGAACCTTGGAGATCCCCTCACCCCAACCTCTGCTATGATAAAAAAAAAAACCCATCCTGTCTGGGCTCTGGGCTCTCTGCTTTCACCACTGCATCTGATAGACAGAGAGACCAAGCCCCAGAGTTTGAAAATAAAGGCTCTTTGCTTTTATATGTGGGATAGGTGGTCTTTTGGGGGTCGCTGTAACATACATATCGGAAATATTTTTGTGGAAAGATTAAGAATTCCTCCCTATTGGTCAGGAATGTAATCATTTCCCCATCATAAGGGGAACATGAAAAACTGGAGGCCCCCCTGAGTCTAGGCTTGTCATAGCTTTCTTTCCTTAATGAGAATATTTTACTTACCTTAGCTCTTCTTGTGTAAGTAAATGTCCACCAAATGTCAACTAGCTTTCACTGTAAGAGACTGTTTACTAACAAGTGTCTGCTTATAAATCGAGAATACCACCAATGTTTAAAATGGTATTTTCTGTAATGTCCTCCTCCTGTCCTTGTTGTGCCCAGATTTGATGAGAATGATTTCATGTCTTCCTTCCCAAGTTTGGTGGCACACAACTGGCTATAACTCCAGATCCAGGGGATCTGACACCTTCTTAGAACCTCCATGGGCATCTATACACTTGGCATACACACACACACACAAAGACAGACACACACAAATAAATCTAATAAAAAGACAAATTCAAATCTCTATGAAAGAGGTACAAAATACCAAAAATAACCATCCTAATGTGTTAGATTAAACTCTGACATCTAGATTTGTATATCATTTTGGCTACTGCCCTCTATGTGACCTGCAGCAAGTTTCTTAGGCTTCTTTGAGCTTGTTTTAGGAGTAACAAATTTCCCTCTGATTGGATTTGAGGCTCTCTCTATGGGAGATGGGAGGGCAGGGATGAACATGTTTGATAGGGAAAGCCTAGCTAACAGACCAGGACCTGGGAGGTCGTAGACCCAGGCAGGGAACATATTACTAACGTGTAACTAAATCAGTAAAGCAACACTCTTTTAGTAGGATCTCCCAAGACAGATCCCAGCCATAAAACAGAGCAACCTCTCCCTAGAAAGAATGATGGCATATGCAGACTGTCCAAGATGAAGAGAATCCATATTTATTAGGCTCAGCTATAAATAAAATCCCCTCCAAGGTTCAGGGGTTATTTCAGAACAGGTGGTGAGAGTTATTGAAAAGATATTCGTTAAGGTAAAGGGCTTATGAAATGGACTTCTCTACACTCTGTACAGTTGCGGCAGTGATTAACTCACAACAGCTATTATTTACCTGCTTAGGCCCACACAAAACCAGTCCTGTCGATAGTAAGTCAAGGAAGGACTGGTGACGAGGCTCCTTCCTCTGCTACTGAGCTCTAGGCTAGTGATAGAGTTATAGAGAGGGGGATTCACTGTCTTCAGTTATCTCTCCACTGCTGAGCACACCAGGCTCCAACAGATAGCTCCAAGCCCATGGTCACACAGTCAGCCCCAGATAGTATTAGTAGGCCACAAAACAAAGCAAATAGTCATGAATATGAAAGAGAGATTTGTGGGAACAAGAGAGGTTGGCTGGTGTAATTTTGAGGAGAGAGTGGTCCTTATGTATTGTACAGTTATAAAGTTGTCTAAAAGCAAATGTAATCAATAAACAAATATTCACAGGATGAGCTGGCTTTTTGGAGCCCATTACCTATGGTGGGACACCTTGCACAGCCTTGATGCAGCAGGGAGGGGCTTTGACCTGCCTCAACTGAATGAACCAGGTTTTACTGACTCCCCATGGGGAGGCCTTACCTTTTCAGAAAAGAGGGTGAGAGGGATAGCTTGGGTGGGGAGAAGGCTGAAGTGGGGAAACAGGAGGAGGAATGAGAGGGGGATCTGTGGTTGGTATGTAAAATGAATAAAAATAATTCTTAATAAAAATAAATATGCACAGGTTGATGAGATGGGTTGGCAGGTAAGAACGCTTGTTGCTCTTACGGATGACCCAAACTTGGTTCCCAGCACTCATATGGGGGCACACAAATGTCTGCAATACTAGTTTAAGATGCTATGAAGTCCAAATTCTTCTGGCCTCCATGGACACACTACAAGTTCTGCACATATATGCATGCAGACAAATGGATACACAAAACACATCTTTTAAAACAAATAAATAAGTAGAAATGCACTCATGTTCCATTTTGCCTGATCATTCATGGATAATGTTTTAAAAGCAACAAACTCCTATGACCCCCATAAGCCATAAACTCTAGCTTTCTGGACATGCCATTGACAGGGTTAAGGAGAGTACAGGTATTCGGTGTCTGAGCTTGTTAAGTTCCCCAGTAGGGCCCATCATCCTCTGTGGCATAAGGTAATCTGAACCTGGCAACTGTAAAAAAGGACACAGGAAAGGGTCAAGCCAAATCACTACAGGGTGTCTCCTGATGGATCACATTAAAATCCCCAGGAGTCCATTTGGGTGGGCTTCAAGTGCTTGCCTGTGCCATTGACTGATTAAAAAAAAATATTTACTTTTGATTTTTCTCAATAGAAAAATATGTTAGTCAAAACTCCGTTTAGGTAACAACATGATTTATTTAATATTGCATTAAATAACACTAATTTAATTGGCAAAGAAGTTGTAAAATACACACATATAAAAACTGCCAATTTGAGTACCAAGCTCTTTATAAGAGCTCAAGTTTTATCTGATTCGGATGTGAATGCTAACAATACACACTGGAATGCCCCATTCAAAATCAGTTTTCCATGGCAGCTGTTTTATTGAAAGTTTTATTTGTGATGATAATGTAATTTAGTTTTGGAATACATGGTGAACACCACAGTACAAGAGGTCAAACTAAGTTTCAATTTTTGTTTTGAAAAGAATCAAGAGAGGATCTGGAAGGATATTTTAATAAAGGTCCTAGTTTTCAGGGTTTATTTAAGTTTATTTTCAAAAACTGATGGAAACTCTTTTTGAAAAACACTATAGTCAACAAGTTCAAGTTATCTTAAAAGCAAGAAATTACTAGGTGTCTTATTTTTTAAAATATCTATGCAAGCCATATATATTACATCTATTCTCATATTATATACATCATATATACTATGTACATATGTACTATATATATATATATCTTGAGTTATCATATATAGCAATATGGTGCTACTTGCAGTATAAATTGTATTATTGCTAAATGAATATGTATTTGTATATGTGAGAGTTCAGACAAACTGATAAAATCTTTTTGTCATCCTGAGTGAAGTTGAATCAATGGTAAACTGACAAATATAATGACGTTCTTCAAAGACCACCAAGGAATAGGCAAATTTGAGAATTTGAAAACCATCCCCACTGAATAAGAGTTAATTTTCCTTAGGCAAAATGTACTTCCTCTCCACATCTGTAATATTTCAATAGCAATTAAAGATGCTGAGTCGAGATGGGTGAGAAGTTAAGAACACATACTGCTCTTGTAGAGGACTGGTATTCAGTTCCCAGTCTGGTGACTAATAACTGCCTGTAACTCTGATTCTAGAGACATTTGATGCTCTCTTCTAGACTGTGAGGGCAAAGACACTCATGTACACACACACACACACACACACACACACACACACACACACACACACACATACACGTAAAGAATAAAAATAAATCGCTAAAAAAGATGTTAAGGTATAACTCACAGGGCAGCAGAAATGGCTCACCTGGTAAACTGTGCACAAGCACAAACATGAAAACCTGAGATTTGGATCCTCAGGATCTATGTGAAGAGCCAGGCACAGAGACACTCATCTCTAATCCTACGACTGGGGAGGCAGAGATAGGAGGATTCCTGGAGCTCTTGGCCAGGGGTCTTGTCAATGGTGAGTTCCATGTTCAGTGAGAGAATTGTTCAAATAAATAAAAGTAACTAGAGAGAGATGAAGACCCCTGCCATCATGCCTTGACTCCCCAAACACACACATACAAGTGCATACATATGTACACACACACACACACACACACACTAAAAATATCCAATAATATAGTCCACCTCTTCCTTCTTTTTACCTATTCTGGGGTTGGAACCTGAGAATATGAAAAAAAAAAAAAAAAAACAAAAACCACAGGCCTTGTTTATCTTACCTCAGCCTTTCTGTACCTGCCCTAGCATTTCTTGGCTTTGATTATATTTCCCTTTCATACATACACTGAACTCATTTCCCTAATTAACTAGTATCCTGCCTCACAAATCCACAGATTTCAGAGTCCACCACTGCCATGTTTTTATTTCCACAGTGGTCAGTTACTATATTTACCTATGGCCCACAACTTGGGGAAAAATGTCTGAGTGTAGAAATTAGAGACAGGGAATGAGAATGTCCTGAAGTGCTTCCTGCTCTTTTCCAATCTTCGTTCAAAGCATTTACTAAAAAAAAAAAAAACCACAAGCTCAGGATCCAGTTATATGTCCTAGAGGTTAGGAGTCATTGCCTCCAAGCCTCAGTGTAGCTGAAGTTTTCCTGATCCTGCTTGGCCCACTGTTAGGACAAATCTCTTTCACCTGCAGCCAAGTAAACACAGAGAGACTTATATTACTTATAAAATGTATGGCCGTGGCAGGCTTCTTGCTATCTAGTTCTTATATCTTAAATTAATCCATTTCTGTAAAATCTATACCTTGCCACGTGCCCAAGCATATTGCTTTAAAAAAAAAAAAAAAAGGTTGAGTATTGGTGAAATTATTAAGGCCATTCCACATAGTTAAAAGGGAGGTTTATTTTGTGGGGTAACTTACAAGTGAAGGGATAGGTTACAGGGTCTGGGAAAGGTGTCCATCAGTGTTCTCTGGAGAACTCTGCTCAGTCTACCTCCAGCGCCTAGGGTCCAGGAACAAAGAGAGCCGGTGCATCCGGATCTCGGGTCTTCAGAGTCCTCTCTTGGCCCCGCCTTGTAGGCATGACAGTTACCGAAGCCTCAATAGGGATTGGAACTTTCAGATCAAAGCTGGAATGGCTACCTACTACATCTCCCCCTTTTGTCTAAATAAGAAGGTTCTAACCTGATAAAAGACTATACACAAAGGAATGGTTATCAAATATTGTACAGGAGTAATGAGGGATAATGACCTAGATAAGATGGAACTACAACCAATGCGAACAATATCAAGCAAGAAACACATACTAAAATCCACAGAAGTCTAGAGCATAGGTAAATGGCATGTTACAAAGATCATTCCAAAAGGTATCCTATCCTAAAGAACCTGAATCTAATACTTAATGTATGTTCTATCTAAGATATTATATATATACTAAATTGTAACTATAACTGCTAGTCTTCAGTACTATCAAAGACCTGAGAAGGAATATAATGGTACCTGAGAAATGGAAGATGGATGCAAGCAACTTTCAGGAATCTTGCAAGAGTAGACAGAGACAGCTGGCAGCCTGGACAGTCACCTAATGTTTCTGAGCATTGTTGGTGCATTCAAATTGGCTACAGGCATAGAGCATCTGATAGACTATTTTCAGAAGCAGGAATTCTGAAAGACCATCTTGCCCTGTCTTGGCAGAGTTCAGAAGTCACTTTTCCTTGTGTCCCACTTGTACAGAAGGACAGCACTCATATTGTCAGCAGTTGAGGCAAGGGCAGTTCTTTGCCCAATATGCCATTTTGTGCCAAGAAGAAAAACTTCCAAATGGAAATAAATGTCTTAGAAGCCCAACATTCCCTCCAGATCAAATTGGTCCTGCCAGGAGCAATTGTGTCTCACGTCAACAGAATTCTAAGATAATTAAATGCCATATACTCTAGGTCTATGAAGTGTTTGAAGATTACCTGTCCATCTGGCCTATGTATCTGTAAATCTGGATAACCTAACTAATGTAACTATAGAGATGACAAGCATAGGTGACTATAAATCTATAAGTCTTATTTGTCGAAATAACCTAAGGACTAAGGCTTCATGTAAACAAGGTAAACAGTCTATAAGCAAAATATGGTAAAGAACGATGACTTCAAAATTGTGACAATAGACAAGATATTTATAACAGAGGTAGGAATATATAGTGTGATATGCAATATGACATAATCTTAAATATATATCAATATACAGAATATCCTAAACAGAAGTAGAACACACATAAAGTATGACAGATATAAATTTACATTTGCATCAATATACAAATATTTCAAATAAGAGTAGAAATCTATTTACATTATAACAAATATAGTTCTGTATTTGTATCAATATACAAATTATCTTAAACAGGAATATAAAAATAGTTTACATTTGTATCAACATATAAGAATCCATAACAGTGCAAATTACAGTTCAAATTATCTAAGGCTGACATTTTACTAAATTTGTTTACTAGTATATACAATAATCTACCATAATATCTTATACCTATCCATTCCATTTCTTCTTTTCCCTTTTTTTGAGACACTTTTTCTTTTCTTAAGGAGAATACTGAGTTTAATATTTTCTTCTACCCCCAACCCTATAACCATCATCTATAACCCTGAGAAATATGAAACCTTAGGGAGAAGGGGCATTGTTTTCTTAGAATTGCTTCCTGTTGTTTAGCAGGTGATATTATCTCTGTTGGGTACTGTGAGAAAGCTCAGATAGTTAAATCTCAGTTAGACTAACTATAGATTCTGCAGCAAGTCTCAGAGTAATGGGTAAGATTGTCTGAAATTCTGGCAAGAAGTGTAGTATGATGATGATTACCATGGCATCATTCTGGATTGGGTAGAGTTGTTGTTGGGGCCCCCATCTTCCTTCTGGAGACTTCAGAGATTGCTATTGGAAACTTATTTTTTATCAAACTGGAAAGTTTGGATTTAAAGATGACATGACATGTAAGAAAGGGTTCCAAGAAATCAAGAGTAAGCATGGAGAGAATTAGAATCTTGAAGACAATGGTTCCTTTTTATTGGTTTCCTTCTGTCCCATACCAGAGGGCTCTTCTGATATGGGACTGAAGAATCTCTCAACCTTTTCTTTTAGCAATATGCTTGGGTTTAGAGAAGGAGTGAGCCAATTCCATCTCCAAAGCCAGCTTGGTTTATAATTGAATTGGAATCACAACTTTTCTAGATTGATAGAGATATAGATGTTAGACAGTGAGATTTTACCCTTTGTAGATTGGTACCAATAGATTTTTTTCTTTCTGCTGTAGACATTTGGATACCCAAGGCCTTATGATTTCTGAAAGATGGATATTTCCATTATCTTGGAAAGACAAAGACAGAACCCCACCCCAACCTTTGATTGTTAAATTTTTCTTACAACTTGTAGAGATGTCACATTGGTGGATGAGCTTTTACTTCTCCTCATCAAGGGGTTTCTCCTGTTTGAATCCAATTTTTATTAATTTTGTTGGTATCCATAGCTTTTCTTCTCCTGCAGAAACAAAAGCAAAACCCGTAATCCAACGCAGGACATATCCAGGTTTCCATTCTGAAACAGGTTAACATATCTTTGAAATAAACCTGTTGGTTTAGCTCAGGAGTTTTGTCTGTCATCCAATGTCTCTCTGCAGCTGTTGCTCCTTTCTCATCAGCATTGAGGAAATTCAAGGTTAATAAAGCACTATGCAATCTATTTCTAGGAGTCATTGTTACCTGTTGCTGTTTATTTAGCATATCATTTAAAGTTTGATTGGATCTTTCTATGACTGCTTGGCCTGTGGGATTGTGTGGTATACCTGTAACATGCTTTATATTGTAATAAGCGAAGAACTGTCTCATTTTATTGGAGACATATGCTGGGGCATTGTCTGTCTTAATTTGTACAGGTATTCCCATGATGGCCATAACTTCTAATAGGTGTGTAATCACAAAATCAGCCTTTTCAGAACTCATAGGATTTGCCCACTGAAATACTGAATAGGTGTCAATGGTATGGTGTGCATACTTTAATCTTCCAAATTCTGCAAAATGAAACACATCCATCTGCCAAATTTCACTTCTTTGTATACCTTTTGAATTGCTCCCTGCAGGTAATAGAGTTTGGTTATAGAAGGAAAAGTAGGACATTTTTTTCACAGTATCTTTTAGCTTGTTCGCAAGTGATGGAGAAATCCTTCTTCAAACCTTTGCTATTTACATGGTGTTTCTTATGAAATTCTGAGGCTTCTAGCACATTACCTATTAGTAACTGATCAATCTCATCATTACCTTGTGCTAGAGGTCCTAGCAGACCTGTATGGGATCTGATATATATATATCAGATATATGATGTTTCCTTTTTCTGATGATTTCTGCAATTGTATGAATAAGGAAGTTAATTCTGTATTATCAGGAATAAATTCAGCAGTTTCAACATGTAAAACAACTCTTTCTGCATATTGAGATTCAGTGACTATATTGAGGGGTTCTGTGAAGTCCATCAGCACCATAAGAATGGCATACAGTTCTGCTTTTTGTACAGAGTTATATGGATTTTGTACCACTTTACTTAAGTCTCCTGATTTGTATCCTGCTTTCCCTGATTTATACTTGCATCAGTATAGAATGTGAGGACTCCAGAAATTGGCCTTTGTCATACAATGTGAGGAAGGACCTATTCAGTCTTCTTTATGAATTCTATTCTCTTGCTTTTGCGATAATGGTTATTAATCTCTCCCCAAAAGTTACTGCAGGCTCTCTGCCAGTATTCATTATCTTTCCATGGTGATGAAATTTCCTCATTAGTTAAAGGTACTACAATTTCTGCTGGGTCCATTCCTATTGACCTACGAAGTCTTAATTTACCTTTTTGAACCAAATCAGAGATCTTTTCTAAATAAGTCTTTAAATTCTTATTTGGTTGACATGGTAGAATATTCATTCCAATATAGTATCTTCCCTCTTCATCAAAATACCTGTGGGGGAATGTCTGGAGAGGAATATGACAAGAATGCATTTAAGTTCTGGATCCACACGATCCACATGTGCTTCTTGAATTGTCTTTTCTACTAGAGCCAATTCTTTCTCAGCTTCGGCTGATAATTCTCTTGGACTATTTAATTCTTTGTCCCCTTCTAGAGTATTAGCCAAATTTTGTAGTTCATCTTTGGGTATTCCCATGATACCCAGTAAGTTGGAAATGCTTCCTAACAACTTTTGAAAATCATTAACAGTCTCCAATCAATCTCTCCTTAGTTGTACCTTTTGGGGTCTAATTTTTTGTAGCTCTATCTTATATCCTCAGTAATTATTAGAATCTCCTCTTTGTATTTTTTTTCAGGAGAAATTTGCAGTCCCCAGTGAGGCAAAACTTTTTTTTACTTCTTCAAACATGCTTTCTAATGTGTCTAACTTTGGATCAGCTAATAGGATATCATCCATATAGTGATAAATTATGGATTGTGGAAACTTCACAGTAATTATCTCCAATGGTTTTTGCACAAAGTATTGGCACAAGGAAGTGCTGTTTAACATTCCCTGTGGGAGGACCTTCCATTGATATCTCTTGACTGGCTGAGAATTGTTATAATTAGGTACTGTGAAGGCGAATTTTTCTCTATCATTTTCTTGTAAGGGTATAGTAAAGAAACAGTCTTTTAAGTCAATAACTATTATAGGCCATTCTTTGGGTAGCAGAGAGGACAAGGGCATCCCAGTCTGTAGGGAGCCCATCAGCCGAATTACTTTATTAATAGCTCTCAGGTCTGTCAGCATTCTCCAATTACCTGACTTTTTTTAAAATAACAAATACAGGAGAATTCCAAGGGTTGGTAGATTCTTCAATGTGTCGAGCATTTAACTGTTTTTGAACCAGCTGTTCTAAAGCTTAATAGCTTCTCTTTTGTCAAAGGCCATTGTCCAACCCAGACAGGTTTATTAGTTAGCCATTTTAAAGGTAAGGCAGTTGGTACTTCTGAGAGTTCAACAACAGTCGTGCCTCTGTTTGTGAACAGCCTGAATGGTTGGTGACTGTTTTTTATAGCATGTTATGATATTATTCCTAGAAACATGCATTGGTCTATATTCCTTTTCTGAGAGTGTAGGAATTTTAATCTGGGTATTCCACTGTTGTAACAGATCTTGGCCCCAAAGATTACTGCTACATTTGCTACATATGGCTTCAACCTTCCTCTCTGTCCTTCTGGCCCTATGCATTCAACCCATCTTGAACTCTGTTTTATGTGAGATAGGGTTCCAATCCCTAGAAGTTATACGTCTACTCTTAAAGAGGCCAATTTGGATACCATGATTTGGGTGTAATTATAGTCACATCCACACCT